>NW_026992240.1:900000-1135807 GCF_028769735.1 Zonotrichia leucophrys gambelii
AAGTTTCAAAACTAAAGAGTACCTCTATCCAAAGCAATGCTGAATGGCCTTGGTCCCAGGCTTTTAATCAGTATACTGGATTCCTGAGATAAAAGATTTAAACGTATCCACTGTAGTAATCCACGAGAATCAGGTATATGAAGAGCAAGAATGGCAGGAATGGGAACTGTGGACACTTCAAGGAATCAGAGGAGAAGAAATCAAAGTAAGGTGCCAGGTCATCAACAGGACGGCTTATGAGAGACCAGATGCAATTATTGTCTCAACCTCCCCTGGTGTATATGAACACCAGGAAGTCTGTGATAGCCTAAGTGAATCAGACTGTTGGTGTAGTTTCACCCTGATACAGCCTGTAGAAGTGACCTGCCTTTGAGCTCGAGTTGCTATCAGACTTTCATTTAAATTCAAAGTAGACACTGCACTTTTTACAACAGCAGGGCCTTATACAACACATACTAGGATCAAATAGTTCAGACTCAACCCAAACTTGAACCTAAAGTGGATGAAATAGGCCCCTATGTAGCAAAGAATGTGAGTGAACAACAGCTATTATTTAATCCAGAGTGGTCTCTCAAACATGTGGAGTTGATAATGCAAATTAACATCTCAAAAATCCAACCAGCCTGCTCCTCCCTCCTAAAAACATCCTTTGAAGGTTAGACAACATAGTTACAAAGACAAGTTGTGGAAGTCCATCCAGAAATCCTTCAGTTTTTGCCTCACAATTGTCATGAGAAAAGGACCACTGAAGGGTTAAAAACTGTTGAGCCAGTTGGGAAAGAAAGTCTCATGCGTATTTAGCGTGTTTACAGATGGTGTCTGCAGAACATGCCATGCTGTATCGAAGGGGCATGCTGCCCTGTTCTGAACAATGGAACTGGACTTTCTTCCAAACTTCAGGCCTGGCTGGACTGAGCTCTGGGGTGGCTTCTCCCCCCCCCCCGCTCCAAGAGAAGACCCCTCTTGCCTGTCTTCAACCACCGTGACGGACCAACAGAGATGCGAATCCCCTCATCAAAGAACCAAGACCCCCTCTGGCACCCTATTGGCACCCCCATGGCACCCCCCTGGCAACCTCCTTCCAGAGACTGGGACTGTACCCCCTCCCAAATCAGGGAAGGGGGAGAACCTGCCCAGAGTAGACGTACCTGGGAGCATTCGGCCATGAAAACAATGGACTTTTCCCCTCCATGGAAACCTAATTGCGGCCACCCTTCCCCCAACCAAGAATAGTATATCTGGGGTTCGGTTTGACTGCCTCTCAGAGTCTCCCCAAGACGTGTACCAGCGAGCATCGGCGGCGGGACCCCGAAGGCATCACGTCTTGGTAGCTATACCCCATTCCCTGACCTTCTTTCCTTCCTTTTTCCTTATTCTATCCTTCTCTTCCCCGGATCCTCTAACCAATGCATATTTAGCTGTAGTTATTATCAATAAATTCCATCTTGTTGATTTGCTACTGCAAACCCCTGTGCCTTTGTTGGTTATTTTTGCACCCAAAAATAATTCGTCACCCGTTCATGTCGGGCGGACCTTCACACAAGTATATCTCAAGAGCAGAATAAGAAATGATCTAACTGAGATATTAGGGACAGGATGAGGAGTTTTAAATGGAATTGATTCAGAAATACTGATGAATAAGCTGGCCACTGCAGCAGGTAGCCTAACAAAATTGAAGCAGCCTTTACAGTCATCTCTATTGGCATTAGGAACTAGCCAGTGGCAGATTTCAAAAGTACTACCAAAGTAAGGAAGTACGAAAAGGCCAGGGACCAAGACCACAAGTTAATAGCAGAAGCACTTAGTACAGTTCAAGATAATGTGTCTTTAGCTTTCAGTTGTATACAGGCACAGTTATAGATGCAAGCAACAGCAGCTCTGATCGTACGGGAAAGGGGTGAAGGTAATTTTCCAGCTGAAATTTGGAAAATTGAGTGGGATAATGCAATTGATTTTGAAAGGAAGTTTCAATCCTGGTGGACTATGGTGAATTCCACCTATGGTCCTGCTTCTAATGTGGCCACTGCCTTTGTGCTTACCATACGTAATGCCACTGTTTATGTTATCTATCCCATCATTGCACTAAGATTAAACCATGAAAAAACAATACTCTATCCTTCAGAACATAGAGTGTGGGCACGAAAAGATGAATGAAAAGTGGCAGACAGTAAACTTAGAATCCTGCATTACTAGAGAACAGATGGGATTCATTTGTGAAAGCAATACTATTAATGCCCAAGATGTGTTTGGACACTGAACAGAGTATTTGTCACTTCGAAGTTCATCCAGTCACTGATCAGAAAACTGTGCTCGTATATACTGGAAAAGAGTGTTTGCCTGAGAACTGTTTGTGCTGCTGTAAAAATTGATAGCAATGATGTTATTTTGTCTAGTAGAAATCATTCTAATTTCTGTATTTGTAATTTGTTAAGATTATCGAGTGTGGTTTATGTACTTGGCCCCAGTGACATCCCACCAGCTGGTTAAAACCAATTACACAATGTAACACAGGTTATCAGCTACCCCTATTGGGATGGACCTTACATTAGTAAAACAATTAATTAAGCACCAAGACCTACTAGAGGTCTTGAAGGAAATCCAAGTAAGTGGAAAGAAAACCTTAATTACAGCCAACATGATACAAAAGAAATAACTAGAATTCTGCAAAGAATAAAACAAAATGCAGATCATCACTGGTGGGATGTGGTCTTTAGGTGGTCACCAACTGAAAATAGAATCATTAAAAAGTTGTGTGATCCTATTGTAGTTTTGTTAATATTAGTTAGAATAAGTTTAAGATTGTCCATTATCAAACGTACATGGTAAAGCACTAAAGTACGCTTGTTGTCATAGCAATTTGTATGAAGTAAAAGAATTTACTTCCTCCTTTTAGGAAAGGGGGGAATGAAGCAAAGTGAAAATTTTCCAGGATAGAAATCCATTTTAATTTAGGTGAAATGTACATTTTTGAGTTGAGTCTGTGGTTAGAAACCATAGTTATTTAGCCAGACTGCAAGGCCTAAGCTCAGTGAAGTTACTTTAGCGAAGGACAGAGATTAAGGGGGGGAGACAGAAAATGATAGAGAGTGACAGGGACTGCTGTAAGGGCAAGCCAACCTGACCTCGGAGTTCTTTCTGGTAAAAAGGAACTAGTGGTAAAAGTCACACGAAACCCATAAAAATGAACATGTATGAACCTGTTGTGAAACTGTATGCATATGTATTTGAGAGAGAGATAAAAAGAGACCTGAAGTTCTCAGAGGTACGCATGCCTTTTTGAGGAGAGCAATCTCCGCATGCGTCCAGCGCTGTAATAAACATACCAAGCTTCACAACTTTTACAAATTTGTGGGTTTCTCTTCTTTTCTCCGCAAAACACCAAAACAAATGGGAAGGGATTACCAGCTTCCCTTCAATGTTAGCCCACCCCTCTTGGCTATATGTCCCTTTTTGATCTTTGATTAGTTGTATTTCTTTCTAATTATATTTTGGCTTACCTTCAAGGGAAATTTGTCCATCTGGAATTAGAGCTCCTTCAATAGTTACCTCACCTTTCGCTGCTTCCTTTGCCTCTCTATCTGCCAGCTCATTTCCTTCTTCCAATTCTGAGCTCACTCTCTGGTGTGCCTTAATATGCGTAATTGCTACCTTTTCAGGCAGCTGAACTGCTTCCAGCAGCCGGATTATCTCTTGCACATGTTTGATGCTCTTTCCTTGTGAGGTCAGCAGTCCCCTCTCTCTCCAGATAGCTCTATGTGTATGCACGACTCTGAAAGCATACCTCGAGTCTATATAGATCTTTATTCCTTTTCCTTTTGCTATTTCTATGGCACGGGTCAGTGTAATTATCTCAGCCTACTGTGAAGAGGTGCCTGCTAGTAAAGGTCTGGATTCTATTACCTCTCTGCAGGTAGTGACTGCATATCCAGCATGTCACTTTCCACTGGCAATGTAGCTACTCCCGCCATTGAACCAGGTCTCTGCATCATCCAAAGGAGTGTCCTACAAGTCTGGGCATCTGGAGTAAGTATCTTCAGTAGTCTCCAGGCAATCATGGTGTACTGCTTCTCCTTGATCTCACTGAGAAAAGAAGCTGGGTTCACAAGGTTAGTGACTATAGAGTCCTTTGCGCAGCATTGACCTCATACCCCAGGTAGATTACTTTCTGTTTCACTACCTGTGCCTTTTTCTTTGATACTCTGTATCCTTGGAATCCTAGGAAATTCAAAAGGCTTATCGTCCAGGCCATACGTTTCCCTCGTCTGAGTGGCTGCTAGAAGATCATGCACATACTGCAATAGCCTTCCTTCTTCCTGTGGAGCTTCCCAGGACTCCAGATCTTTTGGAAGTTGCTCCCCAAACAGAGTGGGGGAATTTTTCGAAGCCTTGAGGAAGCACAGACCATGTGAGCTGTGTTTTGTACCCCCTTTTAGGACTTTCCCATTCCAATGCAAAAATTTTCTGGCTGTCTTCGTGGATAGGGAGGCAAAAGAAGGCCTCTTTCAAATCTAAAACCATAAACCAGGTTAGTTCAGGTGTTAAACATGCTAGCAAGGTGTGTGTGTTTGCCACCACCAGGTGCAGTTCAGGCTTTTACTGCCTAACCTTACCTGGTTGTTTTCCTTAACTTGCACAGGAGGTGCCTTCTCTGCCCTCCCTGGTATATTAGAGGCCCATACCCCAGGAAACACCTAATCCATTATTTCCTTGTTAATTTTATACTTATTTTCAATTTCAGTTGCACTAATTGTTACAATTAAGCCTAGTACATCTACATATTGCTGATCCTTTACCTCCAAAATAATCTCCTCATCTTTAAATGTGGTCTTTGCTTCTATCTGCTCCAACAAGTCCCTGCCCAGCAGGACCTTTGAAGAGTTGGGCATATTATACAAAAACCTATGAATATTTTGATGGTTTGCAAAAATATGCTTTTTCAGATTGGCCAGTTTCCCCCTTACCATAACATAATCATCTGTTATAGGCATCAAGACTTTATTTAGCATTGAGTATGTTGCCCCTATGTCTAGTAAAAACTCAGTTTTCTTAGTTCCCTTCTTTCTACCCCATCCCAACTCTTTGCCTTAACTCAAAGTCTTGGGGTAGAAAATAAGCTGAGCACACTCAGCTTTATGTATTTCTGCTGGATTTCTTAAATTACTTGAAATGCTTTTTTCTCATAATTCAAACACCCTGTTACTTCTTTGCTTCTTGCGACTGGTTGCTACTAAAATCCTTATAGCTCTCTGAGTAGACTTCGTTTCCTTAGAATAACAGAAATGACAAAGTGCTTGTCTTGGTCTCCTCCACCTAAACTCTGTTTTACAAAATCTCAGTCTTTTTCAGTTCTCTTCCTGTATGTCTTGGTTTGGAAAGACAGGAGTCTACTTAGGAAGGCAGGGGCCTCCCCTGAAATGTAGAATGTAAGCCCTCCCCACCCCTCCAAATTGCTATGAATTTTAAATTAAGGAGCTCTCAGGCAAAAATATGGGAGCAGGAAATAACAGTTCTTTAATAGGGAAGAAAATAAAAGGATAAAATAAACAATGCAGTACAGTAGAACAACACTGACTGAGTCAGAACTCAAACCTGACACTTTGTTGGTCAGGGTGTTGGTAGCAGTCCAATTGGAATTGTGGCTGCAGTCCTCCTGGAGTGTCAGGTGTGGTTCTGCTGGAGCAGAGATCCTGTAGAAAAGGGTGTAGTCTTCCTCCGAAGATCCAGTGGAAGAAAGAGGCAGCTGCTGTTCCTCTGGGGAATCCAGTGGAGAAGCCATGCAGTTATTCCAGTGTCTCCAGATTATATCTGGGTAGCAACACTTGGCTCCTCCCTCTGGGCAGAGCATCTCACAATGGCATGCTATAGTTCTTCTCAGTCATGCAGTGACATTCAATAGCCTGTTATCAGCAGATGTCCCCTCCCAAGGAAGGAGTGATTGTGATCACTCAGAGAGAGAGATAAGGCAAACTGCCCACTTGACAAAAGACAACTGCCATACAGATGGTAGTAGAATGTGTCTTGTCTTGCAATCTGGAACACCACACAATCTAATTAAAGCATTATTTCCACTGACACTCACTTTGCTGCCTTACAAAGGCTGTGCTTGTTAGAGTAAAAACTCTGATATGCCCACAAACACAGACACCCCCCCCACCCCCCCTCCGTATCTCAAATTCATGAGAGTCAGGGTTTAAGTTGCTGTGGAAGAGGAATTCCTGGAATTCTTTTAATTTGTTTTACCACAGTTAAACATAAATCACCATACTGTAGTTCTTCTGCGTAAAATGCTGCACTTGTTGCAAACAAAATCCTAAAATCTCCACAAACACGATGATACAATCACAAGAATCGAATTACCACAATGCAGGGGAAGAACCACACAAACTCACTGGGAAAGGGGGTATCTCTTAAAGTGCCCATTTTCTCGACACAACCCAACATACAACACTTCAGCATCTACCCACATCAGCTTCCTCTGGTCCTCACACACTCTGGACACAATCAAAATAACAGCACACAGTAAAATTCCAGGGATCAAGTCCAAAGTACTGGGGCAGAGGAACCCCGAGTTCGTCTAGCCATGGTTATAATGTGCACAATCTACACAAGTAATCATCTTTAAACACAATAAATGCCCACACCCACATTTCTTCACTTGTTTCACTTCTCTGCAGGACGCTCCCTGCCCCCACAGCCTGCCCCAGCTGGCGCCTCAGGCCTCACCTGAAAGCACAGAAAGAACTGTCTCCTGCAGCCTCAGCCCCGGTCTCCATCTGTTTCAAAGTTCAAGGGGCCCCTCTTATCTCAGTCCTTAGGCTGAGGCAGTTTTTCGAGCATAGGTTTTTTTGTGGGAACAGGCAGTCTTGAACACAGACCAAACAGCTATGCTTGCAAGCTAGAGAATTAATAATTCAAAACTACACATTTCACCTAAATCCAAAATGGATTTCTACTCTGGAAAATTTCCACTGTTTCACTGGGAAGCTCCACCAGGAGAAGGGAAATTGTTGCAGTATGTGGATGATATTCTAATAGCTACCCCAACAGAAGAAGGGTGTGTGGCTTGGACGGTAAGCCTTTTAAACTTTTTGGGGCTTTAGGGGTACAGAGTATCAAAGAAAAAGGCTCAGGTGGTGAAGCAGAAGGTGATCCACCTGGGCTATGAGGTCAGTGCTGGACAATGGACTTTGGGGAAAGAACGCATAGAATCAATATGCCAAACCCTGAAACCCCAGACCATAAAAAAACTAAAGACCTTTTTAGGGATGGCGGGATGGTGCAGATTATGGATTCATCAGTATGCCTTACTCATGAAACCTCTGTATTTGCTCATTGCCAACGGGAACAGAGACCTCCAGTGGACAAAAGAAGCCACACAGGCCTTGAATCAACTGAAAAAGGCCCTCATGTCAGCTCCAGCTTTAGGACTTCTAGACGTGAGTAAACCTTTTTTTTTCTTCTCCCATGAGAAGCAGGGAATTGCCCTGGGAATACTGGCACAGGACCTGCTTCCATACAGAAGGGGAGTTGCTTATCTTTCTAAACAGCTGTAAGTAGCAGCCAAAGGATGGCCAGGTTTCCTCAGAGCAGTGGCCTCAGTTGTACTGAACATTCAGGAAGCCTGTAAAGTCACGCTGGGCCAGAAAATGACTGTGCTAGTGTATCATACTGTATCCTCAGAACTGGAAACAAAGGGTGGCCACTGGCTCTCCCCACAAAGGTTACTGAAGTACCAAGCTATCATGGTAGAACAGGATGATGTAGATATAGTGGTAACTAGCATTGTCAACCCAGCCTCTTTTCTTAGTGGGAACCAAGGAGAGCCAATTCATCACGACTGCCTGAAGACTATTGAAGCCACTTATTCCAGCTGCTCAGACCTGAAGGACACTCCTTTGGATGATGCAGAAACCTGGTTCACAGATGGAAGCAGCTATGTTATCAATGGAATACGACATGCTGAGTATGCAGCTACCACATCAAGGGACCTAATCAAATCAGGACCAATATCAGAAGGTACCTCTGCACAGAAGGCAGAAATAATTGCTCTAACCCATGCATCAGAGTTTTCAAAAGGAAAGAAAATAAACATTTATACAGATTCAAGATATGCATTTGGAGTAGTGCATGCCCATGGGGCTATCTGGAAAGAAAGAGGACTATTAAATTCACAAGGGAAGAACATTAAACATGCGCAAGAAATAATACAACTATTGGAAGCAGTCCAAATGCCTGAAAAGGTGGCAATCATGCACATTAAGGCACATCAGAAAGTGAGCTCAGAATTGGAAGAGGAAAACAAGCTGGCAGACAGAGAGGCAAAAGAAGCAGCAAAAGGTGAGGTAACAGTAGAAGGAGCCTTAATTCCTGATGGCCAAATCTCCCTAGAAGGTAAGCCAGTGTGTAATAAGAAGGATAGAAAGCTAATTGAGGATCAAAAGGGAACATATAACCGGGAAAGATGGGCTGTTACAGCAGAAAGGAAACTGGTTATCCCTTCCAATTTTCTATGGCCATTAGTAAGAGAGGAACATCGGGAAACACACTGGAGAATTGATGCCTTGTATAATTATTTGATCAAAAGAATCACTGCCAGGAACTTATATGCCACTGTTACTCAAGTGGCCCGGCAGTGTGAACTTTGCCTCCAGACTAACCCCAAGAATATCCCTAAACCAAACCTGGGCCAAATTGGAAAGGGCCATGGGCCCAGTCAGCAGTGGCAAATTGATTTTTCAGAATTACCAAGAAAAGGATGGGGGGTAACCATATTTATTGGTACTAACAGATACCTTTTCAGGATGGCCAGAGGCTTTCCCCACCAGGACTGCCAAAGCCAGGGAGGTAACCAAGGTGCTGTTGCAAGAAATAATACCATGCTTTGGAGTACCGGCCACAATACCCTCAGACAGGGGACCACATTTTATTTCAAAAATAGTACAGCAGGTCAGTCAGCTTCTAGGCATAGACTGGGAACTTCACATGCCATACCGTCCCCAGTCAAACAGCCAAGTTGAGAATATGAATCATTTGATCAAGCAACAAATTGTGAGACTAGGGCGAGAGGTTAATTTGCCTTGGCCCTAGTCCCTCCCATTAGCATTGCTGCTAATTTGGACTAAACCCATAACTAAAGAGAAGCTGAGCCACTTTGAAATGCTTTTTAGGAGACCATATAGTGTGCAAAAAGGGATATCCACCCAAATTGGGGAGGAAAGGCTGACTGCCTATATGGTGGACTTAGGTAAACAACTCAGAAAAACTGAAAAACGTGGCTGGAACTCAGAGCAGAGGGCTAGATGGACCAGTGCATGACTTACAGCCTGGAGATTATGTGTATGTCAAGTCTTTTGCGGAGAAGACCCTAGAATCACAGTGGCAAGGACCATTCCAGGTACTTCTCACCACTTTCACCGCAATTAAGACAAAGGAACAGAACGCCTGGATCCACCACTCTCAAGTGAAGAAAGCTCCAGAGACCCCTTGGACAGCAATACTGGGTGATAATGAACTGAAACTAACAGTCACTCAAACAGAATGAGTACAATTCAGTTGGGAATGTTTTATAATCTAGATTGCAGGAATTTAATCAAGAAAATTGTTTTGTTAGCAATCATAATTTCAATCCAAGAACTGGAAAAATACCTCTAGTCAGAACAATGCTGAGTGGTCTTGGTCCCAAGCTTTTATTCAGTACACTGGATCTATGGGACAATATTCTAATATAAAAGATTTAAACCTATCATCTGTAGTCATGCACAAAAATCAAGTATATGAAAGGCAAGAATGGAAAACAAAGGCTGTGGTCACTTCAAGGGACTATAGTGATGCCGAATTTTGCCCCAAAAGGCGAGAATAACTGCCTAAGAGACTCAAGTAAGTCAGCATAGACAGGAGGTATTTTATTACGACGCGTCGGAGAAATCACAAAGGGATTTCTAGCTATCTCATAACAGAAGCAAGCTTTTATACAATCTTGGGTGCAGGGTTACATCATATTCATAAGAGGCGTGGTGTGGGCGGAGCGTGGGCGGAGACATCTATTTTGAGGATTATTCATGGTGGTCCTTCGTTGCCTTCCTCATGGGCGCGGGTCTTCTGATGAGTCTTCCTCTTTAAACTTTTGAACTCCTATCCTAATATGGTCAATTCCCGGTGTACTTGGCTTGGTTCCCATGGCTTGGCACGGCTCTTAGGGTCAGCTTGACACTGGCACGGCTCTTAGGGTCAGTTTGACATTATTAGCTCTGATCATGCTTAGCTCGACAATTCCCTTATCCCTATCTCTCTTTATTGTTTGCCCTGCTTACCAAACTTCAAACAGAAGGATCCACCAGGATTGCTTCTGGATTAATGAATAACCTATCATACAGCATTATCAATAATTCCAGGATTGCTTCCGGATTAAAGAATAACCTACCATACAGCATCATAAGCAATTCCTGAGTGTGGATGGGGGCGAATCCCCTTGTACCTAACATGAGACCACCCGCCGGTGATATGGGATATGGCTCCAGTGTTAGGGGTCGCGTGAGTAGCTAATGGGATGGGAATGGGATAGGACTGCTCAGGGTTGATTTTCAGTCTGTGGCTCTGCCTAAGCATTTTGATAACAAAATTATGTTCTTGTACAGTAGTAAAATGCTGATCGGATGGGCAGTTTGGGGCTTCATTTCCCCCCTTTTCTTATAACATACGAATTCTTTCGTCTAATTCTATTCCTATAGGGCGCTGATACGCTCGTACCATAGCCCAAACTATTTGAGTTCTTTTCATTATAATCCTTAGTCTCCACCACATGCAAATATTTGTGAAAGTTAACAGTAGCAGAGCTACAATTACTATTAGCATTGGGTGCACCAGGTAGTTGAAGACCTGTGTAGCTGTTGGGGAATATCCTGTAAAGATATCCCACCAATGATGCTGACCTACTTGTTCTACTTTGGTCAGGACATTCTTTATTTTCTCTGAATTATGTTCCACCTGCCATATCATTCGTTTAGTCGTTTGATTCACCTTTTGCATCAATTCCTTCACTTTAGGATGTACGAGCATCGCTTTAAGAATTTCAACGTCCATCCCTATTTGTAATTTCGGTATCTCTTGATATAGGTTAAAATCTGCGTTAATTAGCTGTTGGGTAGTTATTGGGACAGTATAATGAAAATCACAACCTATTATCTTGGTAAAATTGCATACACAAAAGTTAGTATTGTTAGTCTCTTCTTGGCAACCATCTATAATGACGTTGTCACAAGCTGTCCTCACGCAAGCACACCCATTCCCTATATAGTAGACTTGTGACTGTGTTCTATTATGCGGAAGCATTTCAAAGGTGCATACACTATCCTCGGCATCTAAGCATAAATCTTCTGCTTCTACCACAGCGTTTTCGCAAACAGCCTAACTGTCCCCTAGGAATGCATGCTTCTGTGCTAATCGACTGCCACCTCTTTTTGGTATAATCATAACTAGCCCAGACATTATGGTCTATTGGTTTGACAATGACACCCTGATGTATTGTCCCTAGAGTGAGGATGGGAAAGATAGCTCTTTCCTCTGCCGCACTGATGGTGAGGACATAGGCTTCAATATGTTCTTGTTGGGGTTCATAAGTGAAATTTACTAATTGCCACCAGGCTTGGTGGTCTTTCTCGAATTGTGTGGTGTGATTGTCCTTTAATATCGTTTCCCTTATTTCTTGAGGTAATATACCTGACGTTCCTTCTCTTATTATTCCTGCCGCTACTGATTGTACCCATTGTTGCGTTTGAGGGCATTGGATGGCGAGCGCAATGTCTTTGCTAAATTCCCCTGTATAATTAACAAGCTTCACAAAATCCTCTGCAGTATGGTTCGCTACCATGGTTAGTAATTTTACTACTAGCGATTGTGTTTCTGCTAATGTAAGCATGGATGAACTGAGGGGCATCTTAAGCTTTCCCAGGTTCATCGTGACGGTGCTTAATTTGTTCACTAATACCTCTTGATCTATCGTGTTTAATATACCAAATCCGGTGCCGACCCACCCACTAAGATCTCTTTGTGCCCTCCTGTGATAAGACCTTGTCGCTAGCCATGCATTCCATCCCTTGAGGCTTTGCTGTATAAATGGGCGGCAATCCTTCTGCAAATGTGTAACATCAGTATGGATGTTCATCTGCATCTTCTTCAGAGAATAAGTGGGGTCTAATAATAATTTTAGTTCATTAGATTTTCTTATCACCTGAGGCCCTATAAAGGTCAGGTTAGGCACTATTTTACATTCCACCGGTGGAGTGATTTCTTGGGGTAAGTCTAGATCTGGATACAATGGGATCATGCCTTCCGATAATGCCACCTCATATTGGACAGCACGCTGAGGGAAGCTAATACCCCGCTCCAGCGTTTTCAATTCCCTTTCGCATGTGAACATCATCGACTGATCTAATCTAAATGCCATCTCACACTGTGCCCTCCCTTCCTCCGGACCACTAGATACTGCGATCTTTCCCGCAGGAGAGAGAAGAGGGTAGAGGTCAAGGGTTATGTTTCGAGGATGTAGTTCCCCATGCGAATCTTCCGTATAGATTACCGAGTTTCGCGGTTGTGATCCGGGTGGATCTTCTCGGAAGTCACTCCACTGACATGAGATTGGGCTCTTTTGCTGGGTCCAGACAGTGGGCTGGCCCATCTTCACTGGACTAAAGGTAATTAAGTTATGTTCAGGGCTAGCATCAAGGGTTTAATTGTTAATACTAGCCGCCTTGTTCTCCCTTCTACCGGGTCAAGTTCTCGACACCCAATTTGGATTTGGTCTCCCTTGTATGCTACCATGGAGGACTGATCCCATACTTTACTCGGATATGGCTGATTGTTACGCAGAGCATAAACCTCGAAATAGGGTCCCTTCGTTTCCAACTCTGGGTGGATACACTGGTGTGCATAAGACCATGGGTCTATTGGGGCATAGTCTTGGGGAAGAGCTATACTTATCGAAAGTCCAATGATCAAAGTTGTAAGGGTTTGAGGTGGAGTCAGGATCATGATGTCTGCTCTTGTTTGTTCTCCGGAGCTTTCTTGACCCGTGAGTAATGGATCCACGCAGGTCGCTCCTTGATCCGAACCGCGGTGAAGGTAGTCAGCAGCACTTGGAAGGGTCCCTCCCACTTCTCTTGTAGGGGTTTTCCTAAAAGATTCTTAACATACACCCAGTCACCGGGATTAAACGGATGCAATTTGCAGTCAGGTTGTTTAGGTTGGTGCTCTATCATTACAGTAGCATTCTTATCGAACTGTTTCCCCACCGTAACTACATAATCGTAAATGTACTGATTACCAATTTGGTCTATAGCGTCCCCATTTACAACTTGCATAGCATAAGGTCTACCATACAGAACTTCAAATGGGCTTAACCTTTCTTTTGACCTTGGTTTGACTCTTAGCCTCAGCAGAGCAATAGGCAAAGCTTGATACCACTGCAAATTAGTCTCCTGGCATATTTTGGCAATCTGCTGTTTGATAAGATGATTCATCTTTTCTACTTGCCCACTGGCCTGTGGACGGTAAGGCGTGTGTAATTGCCATTTAATTTGTAATGCTTTGCTTATTGCTCTCACTACTTTTGCACAGAAATGTGTACCCCTATCTGAAGAAATAGTCTTCGGTACTCCAAATCGTGGAATAATTTCATTCAATAACACTTTTGTTACTTCTCTTTCCTTATTTGTCCTGCAAGGGAATGCTTCAGGCCACCCAGAAAATGTATCAGTTAATACCAACAAGTACCGAAACCCCCCTTTTCTTGGGAGTTCAGAAAAATCAATTTGCCATACTTCACCTGGGAATTTACCTCGATTTATTGCTCCCTGGTGTATCCTAGTCCCTGTATTCGGGTTGTTCTTCAGGCATCGCTCACACTGGGATGTGACATGTTTTATGGTGGTAAATAATTTTGGCCCTGCTATCCTAGCTTGCAGGTACTGATAGAGCGGATCCAAGCCCCAGTGGGCTTTTTCATGTTCTGCTTTTACAAACTGCCACATCACGTTTCCTGGTATTACTAGCTGTCCCGTTTCCAATCTACCCCAACCATTTTCTAGTATTTTGCCCTTATTCCTTTGAATCCATCTATGATCTGATTCCTGGTAATCTGGCTGGATATTGGTATCCAGTTCTCCTGGTATTAGGGCCATTACTTTCACTTCCTTAGCCCTTGTGGCAGCCAATTTAGCTTCTGTATCTGCCTTCCTGTTCCCTATTTCTGGAATAGTATTACCTTTCAGGTGTCCCTTACAATGCATTATGGCCACTTGTGCTGGGAGTTGGACCGCCTTTAGCAATCGTAGAATCTCCTCTGCATGCTTGACTGTTTTCCCTTGCGTAGTCAGCAGTCCTCTTTCTTTCCAGATGGCCCCATGGGCATGCACAACGGAGAAGGCATATTTAGAGTCAGTCCATATATTAATTTGCATGTTCTCTGCCAATTCCAAAGCTCGAGTCAGAGCTATCAGCTCTGCCTTTTGGGCTGAAGTCCCCGCAGGCAAAGAGTTTGACTCAATTACTTCTTCTGTGGTAGTAATTGCATAGCCAGCCAGTCTTACCCCCTGCTTCACAAAGCTGCTGCCATCCGAGAACCAGTTGTCTGCATCTTCGAACGGCTCCTCTTTGAGATCCGGACGACTGGAGTAGACGGCTTCAATTGTTTCCAGGCAGTCGTGTTCAATGGATTCTGCTGGGGCTCTTCCTTCTAGAAATGAAGCTGGGTTCACAATGTTAGTTACCTGAATAGTTACATCATCTGATTCAGCCAGGATGGCCTGGTATTTTAGGAATCTGGAGGGCGACAACCAATGATTGCCTTTCTGTTCCAGCACAGCCGACACAGTGTGAGATACCAGCACAGTCATCTTTTGACCCAACGTGAGCTTCCTGGCCTCTTCTACGTTAATTATCACTGCGGCTACTGCCCTCAGACAGCCTGGCCATCCTTTACTTACTTCATCTAGCTGCTTGGAGAAGTAGGCCACAGCTCTCTTATGTGGTCCCAACTGCTGTGCTAGGACTCCTAAGGCCATCCCTTGTCGCTCATGGGAGAACAGCCAGAATGGTTTTGATACATCTGGGAGACCTAAGGCTGGTGCTCTCATTAGTTCCAGCTTTAACTTCTTGAAGGCCCCTTCTGCTTCGGGAGTCCACACTAGGACATTCTTGGATCCCTTCAACAAGTCATACAATGGTTTAGCGAGTATTCCGTACTGGTAGATCCATAGCCGACACCAACCTGTCATCCCCAGAAAGGCTCGCAGATCTCTCACCGTCTCTGGTCTAGGCATCTGGCAGATGGCCTCTTTCCTAGCTGCTCCCAGGGATCGCTGTCCTCTGGAGACTTCGTATCCCAGGTACACCACTTCCTTTTGCACCAGCTGTGCTTTCTGTTGAGAGACTCGATATCCGCTTAAACCCAGGAAATTTAGCAAGGAAATGGTCCATTCAATGCATTCTTCCTCTGTCACTGTTGCTATTAGGAGGTCGTCTACGTACTGCAGAAGGGTACCATCTCCCAGCGGCCTTTCCCACTGTTCTAATTCTTTGGCTAATTGGTTCCCAAAAATCGTGGGGGAATTGGCCCATCCTTGGGGTAATACCGTCCAGGTGAGCTGGGTCTTTCTCCCTCTATCTACAGACTCCCACTCAAAAGCAAAGATCTTTTGACTCTCAGGGGCTAGGGGAAGGCAGAAGAATGCGTCTTTCAAATCTAATACGGTAAACCAGGCCAAATTATCCTTTAGTCTAGTTAGAAGTGTGTATGGGTTAGCAACTACTGGATGTAATGTCTTGGTTATTTCGTTTACTGCTCTCAGATCCTGAACTAGTCTGTAAGCCCCACTAGGTTTCTTTACTGGCAGGATTGGTGTGTTAAAATCCGATTCGCATTCTACCAATAATCCTAATTCCAAAAACCTTTTGATTATGGGCTCAATCCCCTTCCTGTCTTCTATCCTTAAAGGGTATTGTTTTCTTTTTACCGGTTTTGCCCCAACTTTAAGTTCAACAACAATCGGTGCTGCTTGTTTTGACCTTCCCGGTATATCAGTAGCCCAAACTAATGGGTATGCCTCGCTCAGGATTCGCTCGGAATTGTGACTCTCAGGTTTGGGTTCCACACAACTGATTGTTAGGCTTAAAGCTGTAATCAGTTGTTCCTCATTTACTTGAAATTCCAATTTGTCTTTATTGAACTTTATTACGGCTCCCAAGTTTTCCAATAGGTCTCTCCCCAATAAGGGTCTTGGCGAATTTGGTAAATACAGGAACTGGTGAATTCCCATTTGTTTCCCAATTTTGTATTTAATAGGTTTCAAAAAGTAAGCCTTTTCTGGTTGGCCTGTTGCTCCCACAACTTGTACAAATTCATCACTTTTAGGTACCAATTCTTGATTTAAAACCGAAAAGGTTGCTCCCGTGTCAATCAAAAAGTTCAATTCCCTTTTACCTTCCCCTAGCTCCATTTTAACCAGTGGGTCTGCTAGGGTACGGCCCACCGGTCCCCCTCATTCACTATCTTGATGTGTGGTAGTAGTGGTGGCCATCACCCTTTCCCTTAGTCGGGGGCATTCTTGCTTCCAGTGTCCCATCTCTAGG
This sequence comes from Zonotrichia leucophrys gambelii, assembly GCF_028769735.1. Classification (NCBI taxonomy): domain Eukaryota; kingdom Metazoa; phylum Chordata; class Aves; order Passeriformes; family Passerellidae; genus Zonotrichia; species Zonotrichia leucophrys. The sequence continues at coordinate 916,624 of NW_026992240.1, forward strand.
CAGAATGCACACTGATTTGGCCCTACTCTAGTTGGGTGGGGTTGGAACCTCCCCCTGCCTCCTATTGGGTTGCCTCTACCTCTTCCCCTAGTTCCAGGTTCCGAGTGACCTGTCCTCTGAGCTGCCACTGCTACAGCCACTACTCGAGCTATCCTCCTGTCCTCCTTTTTCTTCTCCTCTACTTCTCTATTATTGTATACCTTCCATGCCTCATTCAGCAGTGTCTCTAGGTTCTTATTTGCTGGATGTTCAAGCTTTTGTAATTTCTTTCTGATGTCTGGGTTACTTTGTCCCATCATTAACCCTAGCAAGTGCTGTTTCCCTTCTTCTGTTGCTGGGTCCAGGGGTGTGTATTGTCTCATTGCTGCCCTAAGCCTATCCAGGAACTCCGATGGGGTCTCATCTTTTCCCTGTCTGATGTCATATAGCATTGACCAATTGATAGCCTTAGGGATCGCATTACGCAAGCCCATCGCTATCAGTTTCCTATACTGCACTAACCGCTGATAGTGCTCTGCATTGCCCGGGTCCCACTCTGGTTTACTGATGGGAAAATTATCTTCTAGTCTCCCTGATAATATTTGGGCGTGTCTTCTCCCTGTTTCCAATACGAGTTCCCTTTCTGTATCCGTCAACTCTGACAACATCACCTCTATCTCCTCCCAGTCAATATCTAGGTTCTTTGCCATTAACTCAAACCTCTTTGCTACTCCCTCTGGATTCCTCCTGAAATTCTTTGCCTCATCCCTCCAATTATTTAGATCACTTGTCGAGAACGGCACCTTTACTCTAGTCCTCTCCCCCACCATTGGCATAAGTTGTCGGAGAGGAGCTATCGTATGGTTCCCTTCCTCCCTTTGCTTTGCTTCCTCCCGTGCCACAGATCTGGTATAATATGAGTGACTGGTCCCTTCTCCGGGATCCTCTTCCTGGGCCTCAATGTCTTCCCTATTCTTTCTCTTCTCTTTCCTCTTTCCCCCTTCCTGTTCTTCACCTCCTATCTTTACTACACAATCCATTTGATTCTCGTCCTGCATCTGTTGCCCTTTTTGTATCTGCCAGCTCTTTTCCTGTCCCGGGCTGCTGTCCCCCTCGTCCTCTGCTCCTCTTCCATCCCTCTTGTCTTCTATCCGAATTATTATATTCAGTTTCTGTGAGTTGTTCTCTACCTCCCTTTCACATGTCTCATCATTCTTTTCATTATATCTCAATTCAGAGATGTCACCCCTCAGTTTAGAGAGGTCGGTTCCCAGTGAGTTACTTTTTTCCCCAGTCCTTGGTGTGCTGGTTTCCATTCTACAGACGCCTCCACTTCTGGGTGTGTTGTTATCCCCATATGGACTGAGTTCGGGCAAGCTACGTGTCTCCCTTCGGCTCTCCGCTCCTGGTGTACTGCCTTCCTCCCCTTCGACTTTTAGTCTGGGTGGGCTGTCAGCATCCGTGTAGCTCCCCGACCCCTGCGATCTATCTAGTCCCCGAGGGCTGCCTTTCCTCTCATCGATCCCCGATTTTGATGGGTACCCTCCTCCCAACTGTTGTCCAGTTTCTGGGGGCTGTGCCCAAACTTAGACTTCCACCATCGATCCAGTTCCTTTAATGGGCTAGGATCCCCTTGTTCCTCCTTTGGCCTGGGAAGAGGCCCTTCCCGCCCTGGAGCGAAGGGATGGTATTCCCACAGGCTTATTTCGCTCTCCTTTCCACTGTCCCTTCTTGTTAACTTAAGACATTGTTGCCCAATGCTACATGCATCACAGCAATGTTCTTTAGGCTTTGAACCTTTCTTATCTTTTTCCAGGGCCAACACTAGAGGGTCCTGAGGTGCTACGTTTACCCCACACTATTTCTGCCACTCCGGTTTATTTCTTAGGGTAAAGAACATGTCAGCGTACATCACCGTCCCATTTATTAAGTCGGCGGAGGAAAAGCATCAGTTGTAAAATAGTATTATAATTAGTTGTTGCCTCCAGCGGCCATTTCTCATTGTCATCTAACTTGTATAATGGCCACCACTGTGTGCAATATTTAAGGAGTGCCTTTTTACTTATGTTTCCCCCTGGAATTCCTCCCAAGTCCTTCCAATGCTTTAGGATACATCCTAAGGGGGTTTTCATGTTTACGTCCTTACTTTGTTGGCCTCCCATGGCTATTCCCTGCGTCTATGTTTTCGGTTTAGTCTCTTTCTCGCAGGCAATATATATCAGTTTATTTTAACACTTCATACACACAATTTCCAATCGCTTTGTCCTTTTCCGACCTGGCTTCTCGCGAAGAACAGGAAATGCGGAGCGGGACTCCCCTCTCGCTTCGCAGCGATGCTGCGTCTCATTCACTCTCACTCATACCCACACTCATTTATTCAAACGTCCTACCTTTCCGGTTTATCAGAGTACACCGCTTTACCCCGAGATGTCGCTGGCAAACCGTATAGTACCGATACTGGTCAACTTCGGGCTATTACACACCCGTAAAACAGCTGTAAACCAAGGTACAGTTTGCAGATGATATCACAATAAATTCTTACACACAAAAGGTTACAGTTAACACAAAATACCGAATCCTTTACGAGATTCTTGCAAACAACATAACAGTTAAACAAAGGTGTAGCACAAATGTATCTCCTCAAAACCTTATCAGGGAAAGGGAAAAATTGGACAAGGTCCCGGACCTGGCTGGATACGTTCCCAGGCATAGTTTAAAAATTCAAACAAAGCAACAACGCTTTTAAAAATTCAAACAAAACAACAACATTAAGGAAAAACATACACCCTTTTAACAAATACTCTTTTCCTTTCCTTTTTTCTTTTCCTTCTCTTTCTTCCTTTTTTTTTCCCTTTTTCCTTTTTTTTCTTTTTCTTTTTTTTTCCTTTTTTTTTTCCTTTTTCCTTTTTTTTCTTTTTCTTTTTTTTTCCTTTTTTTTTTTTCCTTTTTCCTTTTTTTTCTTTTTCTTTTTTTTTCCTTTTTTTTTTTCCTTTTTCCTTTTTTTTCTTTTTCTTTTTTTTCACTCTTTTAACAAATACTCTGATTCCAAATGGGGATTTAAACCCCGATACCAAATGGGGACTCAAACCCCAATACCAAATCCAATACCAAATGGGGACTCAAACCCCAATACCAAATGGGGACTCAAACCCCAATACCAAATCCAATACCAAATGGGGACTCAAACCCCAATACCAAATGGGGACTCAAACCCCAATACCAAATGGGATTATGCCAAGGCGTCCCTATGGCTCCCGTCGGGCGACTACGTCTAGTCCCCGTTTCCCAATTAAAGCGCTTTGTTCCAAATTCAATATGCAATAAACAATTAAAATACCTCTTAATTGGAGCAGGAGATGCAGGAAACCCCTCGTCCACCGAAGAGCGCTGGTCTGGGGGGGGAGTCTCTTCTGACAAAAATCTGTCAGGGGCGCCCGAGGGTCCCGGCCCCGGACCCAGCTCCGGAGGACGTTCAAGGGTCTGCTCTCCCGTCTAGTGTCCCATCTGGGTCGCCAGATATGATGCCGAATTTTGCCCCAAAAGGCGAGAATAACTGCCTAAGAGACTCAAGTAAATCAGCATAGACAGGAGGTATTTTATTACGACGCGTCGGAGAAATCACAAAGGGATTTCTAGCTATCTCATAACAGAAGCAAGCTTTTATACAATCTTGGGTGCAGGGTTACATCATATTCATAAGAGGCGTGGTGTGGGCGGAGCGTGAGCGGAGACATCTATTTTGAGGATTATTCATGGTGGTCCTTCGTTGCCTTCCTCATGGGCGCGGGTCTTCTGATGAGTCTTCCTCTTTAAACTTTTGAACTCCTATCCTAATATGGTCAATTCCCGGTGTACTTGGCTTGGTTCCCATGGCTTGGCACGGCTCTTAGGGTCAGCTTGACACTGGCACGGCTCTTAGGGTCAGTTTGACATTATTAGCTCTGATCATGCTTAGCTCGACAATTCCCTTATCCCTATCTCTCTTTATTGTTTGCCCTGCTTACCAAACTTCAAACAGAAGGATCCACCAGGATTGCTTCTGGATTAATGAATAACCTATCATAAAGCATTATCAATAATTCCAGGATTGCTTCCGGATTAAAGAATAACCTACCATACAGCATCATAAGCAATTCCTGAGTGTGGATGGGGGCGAATCCCCTTGTACCTAACATGAGACCACCCGCCGGTGATATGGGATATGGCTCCAGTGTTAGGGGTCGCGTGAGTAGCTAATGGGATGGGAATGGGATAGGACTGCTCAGGGTTGATTTTCAGTCTGTGGCTCTGCCTAAGCATTTTGATAACAAAATTATGTTCTTGTACAGTAGTAAAATGCTGATCGGATGGGCAGTTTGGGGCTTCAATAGGAGAGGAAATTAGAATAGGATGTCAGATAATTAATGGAACCGCTTATAAGAAATCAATCCAAATTAGTGTTTCAACCACTCCCAGAGACAAACATTGGGAAGTTTTTAGTCGTTCAAGTGAATTAGACTGTTGGTACTATTTTACGTTAGTACAGACTGTTGAGGTGGTTTGTCGTTGGACCCATGATTCTATTGGGCTCCTCTTCAAATTTAAAATAAATGCCACAATTGAGCCTGTTACAACCTATGCCAGCACTCCAGCCCAAACCCAAATCACGCCACCTAGGTTTGAACCCAAAATTTATGAAATTGGCCCATATGTAATAAGGAACACAGGCCAACAGCAATTGTTGTTTAATCCAGAATGGTCTCTCAAGCGTGTTGAATTACTAATGCAAATTAACATCTCTGAAGTCCAGCCAGACTGCTCTTCTTTCCTAGAGACATCCTTTGAGGGTTGGACGACGTGGTTGCAAAGGCAAGCATACACCAGGGGCAGAATGCGAAGCCATCTGACTGGAATATTAAGGACAGGGCTAGGAGTTCTAAACAGAATTGATTCAGAATTATTAATTAATAAATTGGCCACTGCAACAAGTGATTTAACAAAATTAAAACAACCCTTACAGTCATCTTTGTTGGCATTGGGAACCAGTCAGTGGCAGGTTTCAGAAGTGTTACCAAGTTGGGAAAAAGCAGAGGACCAAGACCATAGGTTAATTACAGATGTACTTCCTATGGCCCAGAGTAATGTGTCTTTGGCTTTTAGCTGTATACAGGCACAATTATGGTTGCAATCAACAGCTGTCTTAATTATAAGAGAAGGAAGTGAAGGAGCCTTTCCGATTGAAATTCGAAAAGCTCTCTGGGACAATGGTCCTGATTTTGAAAAGAAATTTCAAGCTTGGTGGACTTTGGTAAATTTTTCTTATGATCCTATTGCTAACATGGCTACTGCCTTTGTATTCACTATATGCAATGCCACAGTTTATGTTATTCACCCCATTATCGCACTGGGATTAAATAATGAGAGATCAGTGCTCTATCCTTTGGAATACAGAACATGGGCATGGAGAGTGGATGAGAAATGGCAAACTGTGAATCTAGAATCTTGTGTTACCTGGGAACAACAAGGGTTTATTTGTGAAAGCAACACAATTGATGCTCAAGACATATGTCTTGATACTGAGCAAAGCGTTTGTCACTTTGAGATTCACCCAGATACTACTAGTCAAAGAACCGTACTTGTATATATTGTTCAGGGCTGTGTATGTTTGAGGACTTTTTGTGCTTTTGTAGAAATAGACAAAGATAATGTAACTTTACTCAGTAATAATCATTCTAACTTTTGTATTTGCAATTTTGTTAAGATTGTAAGTTGTGACTTTCTGTATTTGGCACCAGTTATATCCCAGCAGCTAACTCGGTCTAATCACACAATGTATCACAAGTTGCCACCTACACCTCTTGGAAAGAACCTCACCTTAGTGAGACAATTAATTAAGCATCAGGACCTTGTCAAAATTCTAAAAGATATTCAAGAAGTCAGGAAGAAAACTTTAATCACTGCCCATCATGACACAAAAGAAATAAACAAGGTCCTGCAAAGGGTCAAATAAGACGTGAGTCACAACTGGTGGGATTCACTTTTTGGATGGTCGCTGACTGCAACTGGGATTCTAAATGCATTATGTCACTCCATTATTGTTTTATTGATATTAGTCGGTATAAGTTTAGCACTGTCTTTTGCGATACTTAGAATTAGAAGATGCTGCAAAAAGCAGCAATATTAACCTCTTTATCATGAGTACATGGCAAGGCATTGAGAGACACATATCATAGAGATTGGGAAGAAGAATTTTTGTACTAAGTAAAAGAATTTACTGCCTTATAGAAAAAGAGGGGATTGAGACATGGGGTTAGGAATTAGAGGGGTATTAATTAGAAATAGATATTTAGATGAAATATTGTTTAATATTTGTTGCATTTTACTGTGCTAATTGCCTGTAAAGGGAAGACAGGGTATATATGGGGAACAGGGTATATGTGAGAGAGCAATGTGAAAGAATGCAAGGATGTGTGATAAGAGAAGGATGATGTTCATCAAAACAGGACAAAGTTACAAGGCTACCAAGACAACAAGGCTCCTCTGGACCCCTGAACCAGATCAAACCAACTTCATGGTTTGGATTGTGACCAAAGGATCAGTAAGCATGTGCAAGAAGATGGGGTGAGAAGGTCAACTTTGATGAAGACTACTTGCTTCATCCCCCTGTGACCCCCAAGGACTCCCAAGACAACCATCAGAGACAAGTACGCAGGTGCAAGGGACTGATAAGCTAATTAGCATACAAAGTGGGACAAGGTGGAGCCGGGAAATGAATATGAATAAATGTATCGCAAAACCTAATGTATATGCAACATTTTAGAGGATAAAAAAGAACTGCTGAGAGCAGGTAGATGCACATGCCTCTGGTCAAAAATGCATACCTACTTTATAACTCACTTTGAGTTTTCGAGTCTTTCTGCATATCAGTGGTGGCCAATGGCAGGACCTGAGGGAATGGCCTGAAACTGTTAAGAGGTTTAGGTTGGATATGAGAAAAAGATTCTTCGCCCAGAGGGTGGTTAGACACCGGAACAAGTTTTCCAGGGAAGTGGTTACAGCACTTAGCTTTACAGACATCAAGAAGCGTTTGAACAATACTCTTGGGCACATGGTGTGACTCTTGGGGATGGTCCTGTGCAAGGCCAGGAATTTGACTTGGTGATTCTTGTGGGTCCCTTCCAACTCAGCACATATCTGATTCTGTGATTCTGTGAATTAATAGAGTGAACCTTGCCATTGAACTTTGTTGCACTTTTGTAAATTTTAGTTAAACCTGCTTTTGCTGATGCCTTTGCTGGTGATTCTTTAAATTACCTAAACCTCTCATTTGTGACACCAACCTCATGCCCACTGTCTTTCAGCTCCTTCTGTCAGCCTACCTTCCCTTTTCCACGGACATCTTTCAAGGCACTGATGTGATTTGATTCCCTGAAATACATCTAAGACAACTCCTTACTTTGTACTTCTGAAATAAGCATCACAGAAACCACAGAATGAGGAGAAGGGTTAAATTACCTTTTATCAGAACCCACTGGTAGGGGGCATGATGTTTGTGGCAGCAGCTCTCTGGCCATAGAGAGAAACAGAATTTTCCCGGGCATCATTCTTGGAAAGGCTGTGAGAAGATCAGAGAAAAGAATGAGACACAATTCTTAACTTGCTGCACCTGGTATTGTGAACATGTAGAATGTGTTATGGAGATGTGTTTACCAAAGGGTAGTTTCTTAATTAGCCAACGGTGATGCTTTTTTTTTTTATTAGAGGACCAATTAGATCCAGTTGTATCGTAACTGTCTATAAAAGTATGGGTTTCTTAATAAAAATTATCAGCCTTCTGTGAAATATATGGAGTTTATATCAATTATTACCCGGCCAGGGACCCGTTACCCTGATAGATGTAAGTTATAAATTCAGGCTGAACAAAGACACTGGACCACATGTCAGGGGACTCTTAGGCTGTTATTGTGCCTTAACTCTGGCAACTAGCCCACTATTTAGACTCAAAAGTGTTGGGTAACAAGCCCTTAAATTCCTCTCTGCAGGACCATCTCTTCAGATCACACTTTTTTTGTCATAACAGTCAGAATGTTTGAGACAAATCATGCTTATGCCTGATCCTCCGGACCTTTTTACTGGATCTGATTTGGATGGCATTAATTTTATTCATAGCAGCCCATATGGTGCTGTGCTTTGTATTTGTGGCAAATGAATATTTTGTCTGTTGCTGAATGGTGCTTGCACGGCATCAGTGTTTTTTCTCTTTCCCTGTCTCCTCACATCAAGTAGGCTTAGGTGGGCAAGAGATTGGGAAGGGACATAGTAAAGATGGATGACCCTAAATGACCAAAAGGATATTCCATACCATGCTCAGCAATAAAAGCTCAGGGAAAGCAGGAGGAAGGGACAGACATTTGTGGTAATGCCATTTGTCTTCCTAAGCAACTATTATGTGTACTGAGGCCCTGCCTTTCAGGAAGTGTCTGGGCATCTGCCTGCCAATGAGAAGTAGCGAATGAATGTTTTTTTGCTTTGTTTGCACATGCAGCTTTTGCTTTCCATATTAAACTGTCATTACCTCAATCAATGTCTTCTTGCCTTCCTTCTGATTTTTTCACCATCTGGCAGGAGAAGGGAGTGAACAAGAGGCAGGGTGAGTGTTTGACTACCTGCTGGGGTCAACCTTTAAACTATATTTTTAGCACCTCTATCGTGGATTGTTCCGTGTTCTAGATGGATAATATGATTTGCTCTCACAATTAAGGGATGAATACTGTGTGAATATGAAGAGAAGCTTTATTGATGTATAATTACATTATTGTAGTCTGTTGTTTAGATGTCCTCTGTTCTCCCCAGTCCCCTTTTCCCTCCTCCTGTATTGTTACCATCAGACAGCCTGAGTCATCTAGGACGGGTAGAAAAAAGGCGTGTACCAAAACTTGTTGCTGGAGGAGGGGAGCAGGACAACACCTGACCCTCCAATCAAGTTGCAAGAAAGCAGACTCCACCAATAAACAGTGAAGAAGGGTTGACTGACATATTGTATTTGCGTTCCCCCCAGACAAAGGAAGGAATGATGAATCTGACTCCATGTTCTCAGAAGGCTAATTTATTATTTTATGATACTATATCATATTGAAGAATGCTATACTAAACTATACTAAAGAATACAGAAAGGATACTTACAGAAGGCTAAAAAGATAATAATGAAAACTCGTGACTCTTTCCGGAGTCCCAACACAGCTTGGCCCCAATTGGCTATTGAGTCAAAACAACTCACAGCAGAAACCAATGAAACAACCATCTGTTGGTAAATGATCTCCAAACACATTCCAAAGGAGCAAAACACAGGAGAAGCAAATCAGATAATTGTTGTTTTTCTTTTTCTCTGAGGCTTCTCATCTTTCCAGGAGAAAAATCCTGGGTGAAGGGATTTTTCCAGAAAATGTGACTCCACAGTGGCAGACTTTAGCAGGGGCCAGGGTTGGCTGATGCAATCCCCCTGGGTTATAAAAGGCCAAGCATCCATCTTGAAGATGAGCCAGCCACATGGTTGGCAACCACGAGAGCAGCTCCCAGGCCTGCTTTTCCTTATTTAGTCCTTTTGTTATATTTTTGTAAAGGTTTAATAAACCTTTTAAAATTTTTAAAGTGAGCAGTCATTTCTCACATTCCAGAAATGAGAGTGGACCTGGTAAAAATCAAAATGGTGCTTAAGACCCCTCTGTACCAGTTCTGTTTATTTTTACTTAGCATAGAGAAAAAAAGGAAGGGGGCCATCTTATCAGAACTGAATAGGAATAACTACAAGTCAAGCACTGTCATTCTCAGCTGATCAAATTATCCAATCACTCATTTAATACAAATCCAGTCGTCTTACAAGATTGACACAGATAAAAAAAATATACACTTTGAGGCAATTTCCAAATATCCCAGGTATAACTCGGTTATCAGTGCAATGAAAAGTTTTCCAGGTATCTTTAAGTCCATATAGTCATCAATTTCCAGATAAAATAAATGAAATAGCATGGAGGGAAGATTTAAAAATTTCTTGTGATGAAAGTTTATCCAGATGTTAAATCATGGCTTAAAGCCTCCTGCTGAATCTTGAACCCTCAAATGCTTTTTCCCATTGTTACAACCTCATAAAACCCCTATAAATATCATTATCTTTTTCAAAACTAGATATGTAAGTCTAAAACAAGAGGAAAGTGCCCCTCTAAGATTAATTTTGCATTATCACATCAGTGCTAATTGTAAAATAGGAAGAGATGATAATGACTAGATCTAAAAAGAAAATAGCTTTAAAGAAAGAACTCCAGTGCATCAGTGGAAGTCAGACAATATCGCTAACTGAATGATCTTACACCATTTTATATTTGCTGTTGTTATGAATGGAGATGAGAGCTTTTAGATGAGTCCTGCCTTTGGCTCAGATTTCTGGCAGTAGCTCTATTTTTTGAGGTGATTTTCACCCCAAATCGATCTTGCTCACAAGTTCTTAAGAATGGCTGATTAGATCTATTATAAAATGCATTATTTATTGAATAGACACAAGATTAACAGACAGAAGACTTTAAACAGACTTACTACACTGGATAAACAAAAGAACTACTAGTAGATACAAATACAGTGCACGATAGAGGTACCTATATTACAGCTAACGAAGAAATAGTATAGATTAGGAGTCAATGCAACTTACCACCAAATTGATGATAGAGTACACATAGAGTCCTTTCATTCAATTCCCAGAAAAGTAACCATGGAGTTTGCATCCAAACTTCGAGGAGCAACCCTACACATTAGTGTACAGAAGACTTCTGATTTTATGAAAGTTTGTGTAGCTTTTATAGTTTATAAAGTGAAGTGTCTGTCAGTCATAAATTCCAGCAGCTTATCTTTCTACATCTTGCTCCCAAGGCAAGATGTTTACTGTCAGCTAGGGATCTCGCCTCCCTGGCACCAGAGATGACTCACTAACAGACAGATATCCAGCCTGGGTTATCTCACCAATTCATGTCAGGAGGAAAATGCCCTGAGTTATGCACCAGCTCATAGGCAGAACAGATAAATTCTTCTGTGGTGTCAGAGACTGAAATGTTATAATTTATGGCTTAAACGTCTTCATGAAGGACTTTTGCCTATTATAGCAAAACTCTATAAAAGCTGCAGAGAAAACCATCAAAACCTTGAATAGAGCCCTACACAGCTCATTGATGAAGATAAGATAAAGTGACTCAGGGAAGAAGAATGCATTTGCAGAGGGATCAAGCACCTTCTGAGTGGAGACATCAGCCCTATGGCTATCAGCTGCCAGGCTGGCACAGACCCTCACTGTTATGAACAAAAATTTGGTTAATATTTTTTTTGTGAGAAAGAGTCACAGGGATGCAGCCAGGTCTCTGTCTCTGCCAGAGTTCTTAGTGTTTTGTCATGGTAATCACGGGTCGTTAGAGCTTATCTCCTCTTTTGTATTAGTAAAAGGCCTGGCTGGGTGGGGTGATGGCCCTTCCCTGAGGCAGTGCGCTCTTCCAACATAGAGAAGACACCTGAGAGGGTGGGAGGGGTTATGCAAAGTGACTCCAAAGACCAGAATGCTTTGTGGGACCACGACTCGAAATGCAACGAGAAAACCCCAAAAACAACGAGTCAAATAAGAACTGAGAGACTAAAGTGGTGTCTGGACATGAGGAGCCAAGTGCTGAGCCTGCAGAGATGCGAAGCCCCTCTCGCCCTGAGCAGACAGTCGTCCCGATGCCGGGACCGGGCGGGACAGAGCCAGGGAAAGTAAGATCTGACGGAGGACACCACGCCCTAAAGGCTCCCACGAGGACTGGCTCCCCCGGCTCTGCCCCTAGTGGACAGAGCTGTGCATATCCTCCTCCTCTGAGTCGCCCTGGGAGACACGACGGGGACTGCAGCCCTGCTGAGCCGCCCAATCCTGAGCTGATCACTTTTAATAAAGGCATTAAAAAGGAGAAGAAGTCTCCTGGCCCTGTTTGTTTCACTCACACCAAAGGGTGGGGGGAAGAGGAGAGGTTTTGGGTGTGTGGTGGAAAAGACTGGTCTGAGGCAGTGAACACCTATCCTTCGCTGTGCAGAGCCCAGCTGCAGAGGCCCCTTCACCCCAGGAAAAGCCGAATCCACATGAAGGACAGCAGAGGGGGTGTCATGGGCCATCACAGGCCCCCTAAAGGGGTCCTCAGACCCTGCACCAGAACACTGCACCATGATGCAACAGATCTACAGTGTTGCAAGGGACAGCGTCAAACTTGCCCTTCCCAAGGGAGGCACATGGGCATTCCCATCTCGCCCAAATGTACATTAATCCACTGGATTCTATACTTTTCGACTGCAGCAGGAGGCGGGTGACTCTCACTACCAAGAAGACTAGATGAAGGGGAGCAATGAGACGTTGTTGGGACCCCTGGAAGGGTAATATGTTTCTACCTAACCCCTGTCACTCTGTTAAAGTTGGGGCAGTTATCTTCTGTTAATTAGGCCGCCTGTTAAAACCAAGTGGGGCAGTTTTCTTTATCTCTTCCACTACCAATCCTCCCTCCGGGGAGATATCTTCTGTTAATGAGCCATTAAGTCTCAGTGCATGACTGATAAAATTACACCATCTGTCACTGTCATATTTTCTGAAAAATCCCTTCACCAGGATTTCTTCTCCTGGGAAGCTGAGAAGCCTCAGAGAAAAATGAAAACAGTAATTATCTGATCCGCTTCTCTCTTTTTGCTGCTTTGGAATGTGGTTGGATATTGTTTATTCAACATATGGTTGTTTGATTGGTTTCATGTGAATTGTTTTTACTTAATGACCAGTCACTGTCCGGCTATGTCGGGACTCTGAGGAGTCAGTCACGAGTTTTAATTAGTATCTTGTTAAAACTTTGGTAAGTATCCTTTCTCTATTCTTTAGTATAATTTTAGTATAGTGTGATATAATACATCATATCATATCATATCATATCAGAATAAATTAGCCTTCTAAGAACATGGAGTCAGATTCTCAATTTCTCCTTCGTCCTGGGGACCCTGAAAATACCACACACCATCCCATTGTGAGATACTCTGTCTAGGGGGAGGAGCCAAGCATTCCTACCTAGATATAATCTGATATTTAGAACACCAGAGACAGCCTTTTCCCACTGGATTCCCCGAGGGGCAACTTTCTTCTCTGCTGGATTCCCAGAAGAAGACCAGTCATATCTACACCACCACTAGACCTTCAGAGGAAAACTACACCCTTCTACAAGATCACTGCTTCAACAGAACCACATCTGTCACTCCAGAAAGACTGCATACACCATTTAATTAGACTGCTACGAACCCCTTGACCAACAGGGTGTCAGGTCGTATTCTGGCTCTGTTGGTGGTTTGTTCGGGGGTTTTTTTTGTATTATTACATTTGTATTTTTAATTTTCCTAGTAACAAACTGTTATTCCTATTCCCATATCTTTATCTGAGAGCCCCTTAAGTTCAAAATAATAATAATTTGGAAGGAGGGGTTTTACATTTTCCATTTCAAGGGAGGCTCCTGCCTTTCCTATCAGACACCTGTCTTTTCAAACCAAGACATAAACCCTGTGGTGGCCAATCCCTACACCCTTTTGACCATGCTGATGGATGAATTAGGGTAATTTACTGTTGTAGACCTGAAGGATGCCTTTTTCTGCATTCCTGTACACAAAACCAGCCAAGAGTTTTTTGCTTTTGAGTGGGAAAATCCTGAGACAGGAAGAAAAAGTCAACTTAATTGGACAGTTTTACCCCAAGGTTTCAAGAATAACCCAACAATATTTGGAAACCAGCTAGCAAAGGAATTAGAAGACTGAAAAAGACAGGAGCCTGAAGGAGATATTGTTCAATATGTGGATGAAATCTTGACTGCAGCTAGAACCAGAGATGACCGTATACAATTTACCGTAAGTTTCTTAAACTTCTTGGGACAGAGTGAGTACAGAGTTTCTAAAGACAAAACACAGATTGTCAAAGAAACAGTAGTTTATTTGGGGCTTGAGATATTTTGTGGACACTGACAGCTCAGCAAAGAATGGAAAGAAGCCATCTCTCAACTTCCAGAGCCCCATACCATGAGAGAGATGCAAGCTTTCCTGGAAATGGTAGGCTGGTGTCATTTGTGGATAACAAATTATGGACTGCTGGTAAAACCCCTATATGGAGCATTAAAAGCATCTGAAAAAGGAATTATCATATGGACTGAAAACACTAGAGCAGCTTTTAAACAGCTGAAGCACTCTCTAATGTCAGCTCCAGCACTGGGACTGCCAGACTTAACTAAACCTTTTGAACTTATTACATATGAGAGACTGAATGTGGCTTTGGGAGTACTAGCACAGTGCCTTGGGAACCAATGGAGGGCTGTGGCCTATTTTTCCAAACAGCTAGACAATGTTGCCCAAGGCTGGCCAGGGTGTCTGAAGGCTGTGGCAGCCACCGTCATCTTGATCCAGGAAGCCCAAAAACTCACCTTTGGGCAACATGTTGTAGTGTATCTACATTCCAAAAAACTCACTTCCTCTCAAACCAGGACACTACCCCATGCTGTAGCAGCTGCACTTGAACTAAAGGGGGGACATTGACTGTCTGGCAATCAAATGCTTAAATATAAATCACTGTTATTAGAACAGGATGACATTACCTTAAAAACAACTTCTGTTGTTAACCCTGCCATGTTTCTGTCCTCTTCCTTAACTGATGATGTGCCCGAACATGACTGTTTGCAGACAGTTGAAGAGGTCTATTCCAACCAATCAGACCAGAAGGACGTGCTCCTGGAAAATCCAGATCGGGAGCTTTTTACAGATGGGAGCAGCTTCATGATAAATGATAGGTGGATGGCAGGCTATGCGGTGACCATGCAGGATAAGGTGATCAAGGCAAAGGCCCTGCCAGCAGATGTGTCATCACAGAAAGCTGAACTGATTGCACTGACGAGACCTAGACCTGAGCAAAGGAAAGAAGGTAAATATATGGGCTGACTCTAAATATGCATTTAGTGTTGTCCACGCCCATGGAGCCACCTGGAAGGAGAGAGGACTTCTGAACACCCAAGGCAATCAAATCAAGCATGCTGAACAAATACTCGCCCTCTTAGAGAGCATTAAAAAACCCACAGAAGTAGCTATCATGCATTGTAGAGGTCACTAAAAAGGGAAAGCCACTCCAGAATTGGGAAATTGCTTTGCTGATTGTAAGTCTCTGTCCGAAGTTCCTCTCATCTGCCTCACGATCGTTGTGAAAGGACAGAAACCAGGACCACCGAAAAGACCCTGGTTGGAATTTTGGCCTTGCTTGAGATGGTTGCTCACCAAGATCCTGAGAACCCCGCTGGTTTGCCAAGCTACTGTTTGCAGGTGTGTTTGCTGCCATGGAACACTGAGCCTGGTAAAGAAAGGAGACTTGCCCTGAATGCTTGCACCCTCTTCATGGTTCCTGATCCAATAGCTCATGAATTTCCCCCACCTCTTGGGCCAAATGGTCTTTCTGGGCAACCTTTGGTGGTCCCCCACAGAGAATCCCTCATCTGCTTTTCAACCACCGTGACAGATGGACTGAGATGGACGAAGCCCCCTCTCAATGACTGAGACATGAAACCCCTATATGGAAAAGCTCCCCATCCTCCCAAAGACTGAGACTCAAACCCCTAACACAGGGGAGGGGGAGAGCTGACCTGACCAAATTGAGATTTGGCCAAGCACTACCTGATCGCTGGACCAAGAAGACAACGGCTCTCGCTTACTGCTGAAAACATAGACTACCTGTTACATCTATTCTTTACTATATCTGTTTCCCCTCCCCCCTTTCAATTTTCAATAGACTTATCATAATAAAATCCTCTGCGTTAGCTACAGATTTTGAGATCTCCCTGACATAACAGGCGGATCCTCAACTGGACTAGACCAAAGGACTTTGTCTCTATGTTTGGTAGCTATATCCCCCCCCCCGCCTTCTCTCTCTCTCTCTTTTTCTCTCCCTTAATCCCTCTATTGCATTTGCTGTGGTCATTCGATAAAAGATGCATTTGTTTTTGATTATTACTGCAAATCCTCTTTCTGCGTTGGTTTTTTTTGCACTCTGAGATCAATTAATGAACCATCACGAAACCCGTTCGTAAGGACGGATCGTGACACTGATAAAGCAGCAAGAGGAATTGCAAAAAAGGTATTCTCATAGTAATTCTACAAAAAGATGTTGATTTGTCAGGGTTGACCTCAAAATATGACCAAGCAGACCACAAACTAATCAAGTTTCTTAAAGCTGAGATCACAGAAAGTGGATGGGCTGTTACACCAGTGAATCAGGTTGTAGTCCCACCCCTGATCCTTTGGGAGCTAGCTCAGAGAGAACATGAAAACACACATTTTGGGGTTGAAAATCTTTTGAAACATCTAAAAAAGGTAGTAATAGGAAAGGGAATGATTGATATTGTATAATCAGTAGTGAGCAAATGTGAAATCTGCTGTAAAAACAACCCTTACACGAGGAAAATAGTTGTGTTAGGAGTGACAAAGGCAGGGGATCTTCCTGGACATTACTGGCAAATAGATTTTGCGGAGTTACCGTGCAAAGAAGGATACTGGTACATACCGGTATTAGTTGACACCTTCAGTGGATGGCTGGAAGCTTACCCCTGTCACACTAACACAGCCAAGGAAGTGGTAAAAGTTTTGCTCAATCATATAATTCTGAGGTTTGGGGTTCCCTTGGGGATATCATCAGACAGGGGACCACACTTTGCTGCACCCATGGTTAAGGAAGCTAGCCGGATTTTGGGAATTACTTGGGATCCGCATACACCTTATAGACCCCAAGCAAGTGGTAAAGTTGAAGGTATGAATGGGACTTTCAAAACACAGAGTAGTAAAATTTGTCAAGAAACATCCATGACATGGGTTCAGGCCTTGCCTATAGCTAGCTTTACTGAGAACTCGCAAACAACCAAGGTGGAGGGATAACATCAGTCCCTATGAAATATTACATGGCAGGTCATATCAGATTCCGCATATTCCAGGTGAAATTCACATGAAGGGGAAACTTGATTTACAGAGATATCTAATGGCTTTAGGTTCCACTTTGCAGGAGCTCCAGAATAACATTGTGCTATCCAGACCCATAGGACTAGACACACCTGCACATCCCTTCCAACCTGGAGACTGGGTCTATGTTAAGTGCTGGGACAGTGGTCCTCTACAAGCCAAGTGGAGAGGACTGTTCCAAGTTCTGCTGACCACCCTCACCACATTCAAAGTTGCTGGCAAAGGACTCTGGATTCACTGCTCCAGAGTTAAGAAGGCTTCTGCTCCTGAAACAACTGAAAAAACAGACTGATGCATATGAAAACATGTTTTAAATTATTCCTCTTCTGTGCCTAAACAACTGTTCATAATTATCATTATTCTTCTTTGCATGATAGCTGACTGTGCAAAACATTACTATTGTTAGATATTTATTACTGTTAGATATGTACTATGGTTAGATATTTACTGTTGTTAGATATTTATCTATTATTAAATACCTATTATTACTAGATATTTAGAATAGAGACTCGACAAGGTAGAGGCCATGTCAAGCCTCTACAGGGGGGAAATGATGCTTTAAGTTTTAGCTTTCGTATTTTCCAGAGTCTGTACTGTGTTAGTATATAACTGTTCTTGGTAGCCTCTTTAGGCATCAGTACTAAGCACTGTATGGTGCAAAATTAAGCATTAACTACGGATATAGGGATCATGCACTATTGTGCTAAAGTTAGAAGAATTCTCCAACATCTTTTTCCCCTGATGCATAGACTCCTTTTTAAAGAAATAGAACTTGTTAGGTAGCACTGGGATCCTGGTGGACAATTAGTATATGAGCCAACAGTGTGTCTTTGTGGTCAAGGCCAACTGCATCCTGGGATGTATTAGCAGTAATGTAACCAGAAGGTTAAAAGAAGTGCTATTTCCCCCTCTCTATTCAGTATTGATGACACTACAACTGGAGTCCTGTGTCCACTTTTGGGCTCTCCAGTGCCAGAAAGACTTGACATATTGGAGTGAGCCCAGCAGAGGGCCACCAAGATGGTTCAGGGGGCTGGAGTGTATTGTTGGGAAGGATGAAAGTTTGACAAGAAAGTCCCACAGATATGTATGCTTAGCAGAAAGATTTTTAAATGTAGAGTCTGATGAAGAAATAGAGATGGAAACAAGTTTTGATATAGAAGAAAAGAATTGCTGAGCCAGTCTTACTGGCTAACCAAGGAGGCAAAGGGTATGTTAGTTAGAAGGGTTTTTTATGACTTAGAGCAAAGGATAAACCCACCTCAAACAAGAAGATTTTTTTACCAAGCAGGAAGATAGCACAGGAAAACAAGCCTGCCGATGTGGCAAGTAGAAAAAAGGTCTCAGAATTTTCCACTGCAAGAAAACTGAAAAACAACTTCTAGCTTAAACTGTAATGTACTAACTTTTAGTGATTGGAGAATAGTAACATGAATATGGTAATTATAGTAGTTATGATAGGCTATAGATAATAGTTAAGGTATAGATTGGTTCTACTGTATTAAGATGCTAAGCAAAGTATATAATGCAATGTAACCAAAACCAAAGGGTCTTCACACCTGCCTGCAGCTGGAGCTGACAGCTGTAGGCACAGGCTCTGTCGTCTACGACCCTGGACTGCTGTAACCTCTTGGATGGAATAAACTGCATTTTGGAGAGCTGCCTGGAGTCCCACATCCCTCATTTCGGCTCTTACAGTGTATGGCATAAAAGAGGAGGCTGAAAGCTGGGATCATTTAGTCTTCAAAAGAGAAGAAATTACAAGAGGCAATGGGCCCAAGCTGAAACATGGGAAATTCCAATTAGATATTAGGAAGCTTTTACCCCATAAAGATGTCAAACACAAATAGAGGCCATGCTCAGGAAGTGGGGGGGATTGGGCTACCTGAAAGGTGGTTGTAGTCAGGTGGGGGTTGGTTTCTTTTTCCAGGCAGCAACTGACAGAACGAGAAGACACAGTCTAAAGCTGCAGCAAGGGAAATTTAGGTTGGATATTAGGAAAAAGTTTTTTATGGAAAGGGTGATAAAGTACTGGAATGGTCTGCCTGGGGAGGTGGTGGAGTCACCATCCCTGGATGTGTTTAAAAAAAAGATTGGATGTGGCACTTGGTACCATGGTTTAGTTGAGGTGTTAGGGCATGGGTTGGACTTGATGATCTTAAAGGTCTCTTCCAACCTAGTGATTCTGTGATTAGAGTCCTCCAAATGTCTCTTTCAACCTATATCATTCAATAATTCAATAAATGCCTGTCATCATCCACTTGTTTTCTTGTTCCTCTAACTGAACTACTACAACACCTTAGGAAGCATTAAAGACTTCCCAAGCTATGGAACAAAGGTATTACTCAGATCATCTGTACTCACATCACACTCACCATGGGAAACAGCAACTTCCAGCTGGAAAGAGAGAACAGCTGGGGACAGCATCTTGTTAAACACCACTCCAACTAAATTTGTGAAAGTATGTCTGACTACGCATTAAACTCTAGTAGTGAAGACAGCTTCAGATTTTGGGTGCATAGTATTTCCTTAGGAAAACAGTTATATTAATAAAATTGTTCAGAACAGTCAAGAGCACCACATTGTAGTCAATATTTCTTTTTGTTTGTTTTTTTAATATCCTTAGGCTAATCCAGTTATTGGGGAAGAATACATACAATGGTATTTAGTGAAATTTGGAACAAGATTAGGAATAACAGCATCAAGTCAACACAGCAACTCTATTTGGCATAACATTAACAGTGCCAGAAAGAGATAAAGGTTTTGATGCCTTGAGAGGCTGACCTGGAACAGACACTAGACAGAGCTAAAATAATAAAGTAGGTATTTATTAAAAGGCCTTAATGGATACATCTTGGGCAGTACAAGACCCTGGCCAGGGCTACACCCAAGATGGACGCAAAATAGTCACAAAATGGATGACCAGTCACATGGTTTCACACTTTTACAAGTTTTGGTCCATTTACATATTGGGGTTAATTGTCCAATTACAGCTTCAGGTTATGAAGTCCCATCCTCCTTATTTGCTCTCTTCAGTTCATCGTTGTTTATGCTTTTTGGCCTGAGGCTGTAACAGTTGTCCTTGGTTCTCAAGCTGGAAAAGGATTGTTTTGTCTACCCACCCTGTGAAGAGAACTTACTAACACTTAATATGAAGCTCAGAAATACACACCAAGGCAGCACAGAATCTGAAAAATATGAAAGGTAAAACTTAAGGCATCAGTTTAAGTGTCTTGGTTCATTTGTGGAATAATAATTGGCTTTATATTTGTCTAGGCTTTTGACACAGTTTAGATTGTTGTGGACTATATGTGTTATTACACATTAGAAGTGATTGCCTGAGGTGAGGCAAATTAAATACATTTAAAATAACATGATATGGACTGTGACTTGCTTGGTAATATCAACACTGTGCAGAAAAATCACCTTGCAGAAGTAATAAAAATGGTATTTTGAGGTGCAACCCATCATATTCTGTTGTCTTCTTACAATAACTTCCATCCCTGAATTTCCACCATTTCTGCCATATTGTATGCTATGGGAACTATATTATAGCACTGCAGGGGGGTTGAACTAAACTTCCATTTATGATTTAAATAAAGTTGAAATATTTTTTCTTCCAAATTCATTAGTATTGCAATCTAAAGTATTTAATTATAGAAACCCCAAAACAATTCAAATGTCAAATGCTTGTAACAGGAAAACAAATTTATTTATTTCAGAAGACAATACACAATTTTATTTTGAAAAACACAAGAAAACTAGCCTGAGTTCAAGTCTGAAATATTCAGAAAAATCCTACTGTCCTTAGCATGTTCCAGCCATTATTTTTAAAAACAACACACTAAAAGTTAATATATCTTTTTAGAGTTATAAAAGTTTCCTAGTTATTGTACAGTACACAATACAAATTGCCCACAAACTATTATCTCCTTCCAATTTTGAGAGGACATGATATACTAAAAGATTAACCATTTCTCACAAAAAAAAAAAAAAAAGAAAAAAAATCACATCAGGAAATACATATTTACAAAATCAAGTGCATTATACAAAAAATCCTATCAAATTATTCTCTAAAGAGGTTTTCCTTAAATAATTAAAAAGTGTGTTCAACAAATTAAAAAACTGCAAAACTACATTATGTCACATGCACCTTCTACAAAAAAGTTGTTTTCTTAATTTACATAATGTATGTAGTAAACAGGAAAGCAAAAGTTCAATTTCTCCTAGTGTTATTACATTTCTGTGCCTGTGGTACTGAATAGTGTAAACTGCCACTTACTAAGTGAAATTTAAATGATGGCACCTTAAAAAAATACAGTAGAAAATAAATGGAACCAAGTAAGTTTTCTAGAAGCTAAGAAAGCCCTGAGTGATGACAGAATTACTGATTGACAAGCTCTAGAATTAACCTAATTACAGTTTACCACCTGAGGCAAAATTTCCTAAGTGTTTGAAAGGCACTCAAAAAGTTTATTCAATAGCCTCATTGGTTATTACTGTAAATCCAAATTTTCAGTGAGGATGAGAAACTTGCTTTGGTGCATAATTATATTTTTTTTACATTTAAATTGGTTTATTAAGTTACTCCAATATGATATTTAATGTTTAAATACAGAACAATCACTTTAACAATGCATTTGAGAACCCTATAGTATTCTTTGCATAACAAAATCTAAAAGAAAAAGACCCTCTTATCAGCGAGTCAAAAGATAATGGATAAATATACCTGGTGGACCCAAATCAAGAGAGGTTGTCCCTCTACAGTCTTAAGTATTTTCAAATATTTATTATTTTAAAGTTCACCCAGTGCTGAAAATTCTTGAAGACATTTGCAACATGATCAAGGAAGCACTTAAGAACATAAGAGCCTTTCCCTGATTCTGATTTAAGTGAGGGTCATTTTAATGCTCATAGTCTTGTTATGGACTTTTTTCTCTATAGTAAAGAACAATTTTTACAAAAACTTTAATTACTCAGGGCTTCCAGTCCCAACATTTTAATTGCTGAGTTTCTTTTTTAAAAGAAAAAAAATAGAATAAATCATGAAAGTTTAAATGATCAAACTGAGGCACATTTTCCTCAAACAAAAACTAGGCAGTCACTTTGTAAGTGGCTTTTACTCTTTCTTAAGTAAAATGGGTAAATTACAGTTAGGGTTGCTCACATTTAGAATCACTAGCAGCAATATTCAAGGCAGGCAAACTGGGGAGCATTTACAGTAAATTATGAATAAAATATTGTTAAATTAAACCCCTTTGAGTATTGCATTATAATTATGCATGAATTTGCATTAACTGACTAGAAATCTTTACAACTTACTTGCACTATATTAGTGACGTAATTCCACTAAATATAATGAGACTGTTTTCACTCAGCTAGATTTGAATAAAATACATTTGCACCTACTGTTGTTGACTGCTTCTGCCATCAACCAGTAGAAAAGCTAAGTAAGGTGGTATTTCTATCTATAATTTTCAACAACTCTCTACTCACTTCTGAACTTGTTCCCTTGTTCTGGTGAGTAGTACTTTTAAGAACAAAGGACTTTTCAACACAGCAGAAGGCAGGTGCAATTTCTAGGGTTTGGTTTTTATTTCTTTTTAAATTCTGACATTCAATAAGAGGCATACAAACTGCATCCCTGTAGAGGAAGCTGAATCTAGTATCACTGTCTTTCCATTAGTTCATATCATAGTGACTGACTTAAAAGTAATATGAATACAATGTCCTTTTTGTCTATTTATCAGATAGACTGCTGAAAATTTGATTGCAAACATAACAAGGGTTCTGTAAAATTAATTTTCTTGTTAATTAAATAGTTTTGGTTTTATTTGTGACGATTTTAATTTACAGTATTAAAGTATTTTAATATCAGCCTGAAGATATTTCCAAAAGAGAACAAATGTTTTTTCTAAACCTCCATATTGTAAAGAGAGCTTAAAGTAAACAACCTATGACTGTAGAGTCAAATATTTTATTTCTTCAGATATTTATGCAATTGTGAAAATAAAATAGCAGAAATAGTTTTGCACCATACAGCACATATTGGTGGCAGTGAATAATTTCACCTAAATCTATTAAGCCTTTTGAAGCAGAAACATTTCTGTCTACCATGCAAATATTTAATTTAGAAATTAAAAAAAAATCTGCAGGACAATCAGTTACTTAAATATATAGAATATTTTCAGTGGTCTAATTAAATTACCTAAAAAGTGTATCCTCACAATGCTCAAAGGGTTAATGCAAGGCATTACATTAAATTAATTTTCTAAGGCTAAAACTAAGTAAGTACTTTGTATTTATTCTTCTATTCCTGTTTTTTTATTTTTTTAATCACCAAAGTAGCAAAGATACTAGAATACCATTTATTGACCTATTTTTAAACCATAGACATGATAGTTTTCTTTTTCTACAGATGAGGATGTAATTTTCAGAAATCTATACTGATCTGTCAAAAGAATGTTTTAAACTCTGAAATAACTGTCACAAAGTACAAAAAATACTTACATAATTTAAAAAGTTACTTTTTCACCTTTTTTTTCCATGACTATAAAAGGTTATTTCATTTTGTAAAACCACTCTGTAAAGTAAGCTAGATTGCAATGTAGTGCTAACTAATATAAATGTATTTCTAAACAATGATGATATCATTTGGTGAGAACCACAAATATATCAGGTCAGGTCTTCCCCCGTGGAAAATATTTTGAACAGAAGCAGTATTTCAGACATTTAAAAATGCTTCAGTTTTAACTGAAATGTTTTATAAAGCTATAGATTCCTCAGCGACAGTACACAAGCACAATATTTTACACATTTTTGAACTAAAGGCAGAAATGCTGTACATCATAATTTGGCAAGTAAACAATTTAAAGAGTACTATCCATTTTTTTTTAACGGAACATTAAAAAAAAAAAAGATGCACAAAGCATGCTACAGTATACTAATAAAACACAGAAGCAGATAACTGAAAAGAGGGAGCTTTAAAAAAACTGATTTACAATGAGAAATATGAAAATGTAAGTTTTCATATATTTAAACTTGTGAAAATTGGGCCCCATGTTTTGACAAAGTAATTCAACAATACCCATTCCCATTCCACCACACTGTTTACTAAGTAATTTGTGCCAATGGGGGAAGTGACTCTAAAATAATTTTTTAATTTCACATCAAGATTGGGTAAAATCCACAAATTATGTGAACCCTTATCTTGTAATGTCTAGATAGTAGATGCTTGCTACAGCTCTTTAGAGCTCTAAAAGAGTTAAGCAAGCTTCAGAGTGGCAATTCAGCCACATGCTACACACTACATAATTTGGACTGAGGTATCCATATTTCTGTGCTCAAATCATTAACAATACCCATGTATTAACAAATATCAAAAGCATTTAAATTGTTTCGTGCGCGTATGTTTGATTTAAATTGCAGTAAATTTAAAAGCAAAGCACAGCAGCTTACAGCAACTTAATTCTGTCAAATAATTGTTAAAGTGGGGAAAATATTACTTTAAAATTTGAGAGAATAATCAGTTGATAAGCATAGATATACAAACTTAATTCAGTTATATGAATAAGGAATAATTTAAATTTGTTTTGACAACTTCTATTAGAATCCATGATATGCATTCTATCTTTGTATGCATATATTTTGTTTTCTTTTTGCACTACATGAACAGTGATTAACTGTTCAGAAGATGTTCAGGTCCCACCTCTTCTTAGCAATCTAGATTTACATGTTACAACCATACTTTTCTTTCAGCAACAATAAATCCAACATTCTACCAATAAAAAATATTTAAAGTTTGTCAACACAAAATTTGAAACCAGGCAATAGGGACCATCAGTACAGCATAGGGCACCCTATGTTAAGAATGAAAAATGCTGAGTATTCAACTATATTTTATTTTTTAAAATATTATAATGCAAAATAAAAGGGAGCAAATATCATAGGTTAGTTTTTAGGATTTTTGGTGAAAGGTGCTGATTTCTAAGGGAAAAAACCCAGGATGCAGTGATATTTGGGAGAACACAACCTATGAGGATTCAGTGCACAGGTGAATTTAGAGAGAAATTAATACAAACCTCATTTGCACTTTTTGCTGAGACAAAAAACATCTACAGACATAAGTAGGAATTGTGCCTACATAGAATGGAGCAGGATGGGTTTGCCTCCAAATTTTGCTAAGAAATGTACAAATAATTTTGTACCCCAAAAAGTATTAAACCCTCTCAGCTGAGCTATAACCATTCTTGATTAATCTGAAAGCTCTAGCAACAAATTTCTTTGCTAAAAATACACTGTTCATGTCACATGCTGTTTACCCATTTGGTATATATGACTTTAAAAAAATTTTAATCCACAGTCACACTAGATAAAACAAGAGACTCCCTTCATTTTTAATGCAGTCCTTTCTATAAAATTACTTTTGTTATTCTTTCTTTCACTTTTTTGCTTTTATTTAATTATATTCAACATTTTAGCCTAGTAAATTTATGTCTGCTTTAAAAATCATGAAAATGCTTAAAATAATCAGAAAATATAATAAATGTTTAACATCAATTAATATGGACTGTATAAACTATCACTATAAAATATAACCATTAAAACCTAGCATCAGACTGACACCCTACCACGTATGCAAATTGAAAATATGTGCTGCATTATGTACCTGCTTATTTATTTAGTCTCAATTTTTAAAATTAAAATCTGACAAGAGTTTAAACAATATAACCATGCTTATGACTATGGTGCATTTACTTTAACAAGATTTGAAGTTGGCATTAAAGCTAGTTTTGCTTTTCAAGTTCCCAAGCAAATTTTATTTGTAATGAAGTGAAATTCAACTAGAAACAAGAAAAAATATTTTTAGTATCAGTTTTAGGAGGGATATAAATATCACTTAATAATAAAACCCTCTTTATTTCTTTGAAGACTATGCAACCTGCCCCTAATACTTAGGAAATTTGAAAGTGACAGGCACACCTTGTTGAATAAATGTTAAGAGTTATTAAAAATAACAAAAAATACTAAATCTTAGTTTCAGTTCTGTTTAAGGCACCATGTAATAGCCGAGGTACAATGATCCCTGATGTACATTCTTAAATAGCAATGATCCATCTAGCTACCTATTAAAATTTAATGCAATTGGGAATAAGTACAAGGGAGGCGTGCCAGTTACACTACCTTAATAAGTTTTTGTAAAAAATTAAATTCACTTTATTAATCAGGAGACACATTTTAAAAAGAAAACTATGCAGGTTGCTACATTTCTTACATTCTATAAATTATCATTTTTGAAAGCAGCTAATTAAAATAGTAGGAACAGGCCTAGAATAGAAGAAAGTCATCCAAAAGGAATGTTTCCCTATATGTCCAGTTCAACATAAGTAGCACGTACACTTAAAAAAAATCAAGTTACTTCTATTGTGGTTTAGTTTCTATTAACTACAGTACCATTTGACAACCAGACATATCTGTGCAGTGGTCTCAAAATAGAATCAGTAGTCTCCAAAACCAGAGGAATTGGTATGCAAATATAATCCAGAGCTGTTGATTTTAAAGGAAGCTTAGATTATTTACATGTGATTAGATAATTAGGTGTGCCTACAGTGTACACATTACCACATTGTTACAATTTTATCACTTATTCTGCATTTGTAAATGCAGTGAAAACACTTCTTCCTTACAGAAAGAAAACTAGATCTTCCCAACCCTCCAACATTATGATAAAAATACCCCCTGAATGCTCACACTTTCATGAAAATAGTGTCTTCTAGTTGTGTTCAATGAAAAGCACCTTTTATAACAGATTTGATGCATCTACTGCAAATGAGCATGCAACCAGTATGTCAAAGAAAGTATTTCTTTTCATATTTTGCATCTAATTAAAAATCTATGTATATGAAATCATTATGAGAAATAATTAGCATTAAAATATATTTAAACTATGAAAAAAATAAGTTATTTTAATTTTAAGAGGACAAAAGCATTAACATTAAAAGCTTGACAAAAATCTTCATTGACACTTGAAACTACGAAAACTCAATATTGAATAACCAATGTAAAATTATTTTGCTTACAATATTTTTAAACATCTGGCAAAATGCATACACCCATTTTATTTCACAATCCAATAAAAGGTAATGTTCAGCACAGCCAAAATTTGATAAGACGACTTTGAGACCTATTCTCCTATCTCCCCCATTAAGTCCAGCATCAACAAGGCTAATGCAGTTAAGGAGCACTTCAATATTAGACTGAAGTATATGTATTTCCAGTAGCACTGCATTGTCTGATAGTCTGAGTATTTGTAACAATGTGCTCATTATGAATTGGGTTCAGGAGGCTCTGCTCTATTCCACTCTCAAGCACTGGCTGCTGCAAGCAGCCCACCTGAAATGCTTGGTTTAAGTCTGTTTTCTCCCTCTTGGCTTGTGGCCCTCCATTTTCATCCATCTCTTCTTCTAGTTCACTTTCAACTTCACTGCCCTCATCTGCAAATGAAACGAAACAAAACGAAAAGAAAAGAAATGAAACGAAACGAAACGAAAAGAAAAGAAAAGAAAAGAAAAGAAAGCACAAAGGGAAAAAATCTGAATACAAAGGCCTTCATTTTGCAAATAACATGAAATATGAAAACACAGGAAAGTGTAATAACCAATCATATCTTCCTTTTTCCAGCTGTCCATCCCTTTCAGCTCTCTCACCAGAATATACAATTAAATTTTGAAAATTTCTTGTGTAAAAATTAGACATTAAAAAACATTAACTATTTAGGCCCTAGAGTATTCTAGTCCTTATAATATACTATATATCATGTATAGCATATTGTACCCCTATAATAGTAATATTCACATAATTTAAATTATGATGTAGCTTTCAATTCTGCTTAACTATATTTAAAAAAAAAAAAAGAACTTGCTTTGCTCCAATAGACATGTTAGTTCTATATAAAATTATACATTTGGGAGTGCTTACCTTTATCCATATTTCCAGGGGATAGAGTATTTAAATCACCAAACTGCAAAATAAACAATAAAATTGTGCGCACAGTCCTACACAAACATGACCTTAGATTATCTATGGAAAAGCCAGTAGTATGCTCTAATGGCTTGTGGCTAGTATGAAAGTGCATGCATTTGACTGCAGTCACATCCATAGTATAAAATTTCATTTTCCATTCCATTATATTTGTGTTCATATTAAAGAAATTAAAATAAAATATTGTCAGCAATTAAAACAATAGGATATAAACTTAAGCATATGTATTTGCATTTTTAGGGTGACTTATGTTAAGGCCTTTGTTGCTTTGAGTGAAATATTTCTGATGTAGAATGCTGGAAAATATGACTGGTGTCCATTTTTAAACTGCAATACCTTAACCAAAAGCTTGCTTAAAAGTTATCCTGAAATGGTGTGTCACTAAGGCAGTTATAGTGTAGCAAAACTATACATAGGGTAAATAAATGGCACCACTGAAAATAGGGTTGATGGTTATTACAGTATATTATGCTGACTAGTTTACTTATAAAAAATAAAGTGAAAAGCTGCTCACAAGTAAAAAAACTTCTTTCCTCCCTTTCTTTGTCTGAGTCCTTTACCCTTCTCTTAAATGAGAAGCTGCAGAGCATAATTTGATTTGTTAATCTCAAATAAAAGGAGTACAATATTTAAATAAATATATTTCTAAACATACCTGACTCAGTCCTTTTCAGAAATACAGAAAGATAAAACTTCAGTGAACACTAAACCAGCATAAGCAGCAGCAGCCCTATCTTTCCAGGTTCCCTCATATATACTCACTCCTCACCTTCCCATACCCATCCTTTCACTTGAAGTCATCCACATGGCCATGCAAAGAACAATATGACAGACCTAATCCAATAAAAATAGCCCAAGGGATTATTTCAGACATGATTAATTCTCTGATCCAGTTAACCACAGGACTGTCTGAGTACTTGTACCAGAATCAATCTACAAATCTAAGGGGATGGGAGAGAAGGAAACTTTTTCTCAGCCGTAAAGACAGTTCATAATGGCTTCAAGTGTTTGTCAAACTAGCCTTAGTCTTTCCCATTTTATTTCAACTAGTCAGTAAATGCAGAGAAACACAAGAAGCCATGCATTTAATGAATGTTTACAACTTCCCTGTTCCCCTCTCATCTCTCAAAACTTTAGATTACATGTTTTCTCCTAAGATAATATCTGTCATAAGTTCACCAAAACATTGTAGGAAGTCCCACAGTACACCACAAGCATTACATTTGACATATACTATGTCAAGAAAACAAGAATGTAGCAATATTATACTTTTCCAGTACTTTGCTATAAATGTAATGGCAGAGTTCAAGTATCTAATCAGAAAGTAATTTCTTTTTTACGTCAGATTAATTAAACTACAAATTAAGCCAAGACTTCCAATCTCTATGAAAATGTACATATTTTTATAATATTTAATTATACTTTTTAATATATCCTGAGGAAAAAATAATATATCAAGTCATGCAAGGTGACTTACAACTTATCAGTAAAATTAAACATGATATAATGATCATCAAGTATAAAAACATCGAGCTTCAGTCTGGTGAACTATCTATTGTATGTCCACATCAATTTTCTAGAACTTTAAAAGTACAATTCCTTGATGATAACTCCTAAGATAATGTGAATTCTTAAGCAACTTACACAAAATTAATGGTTAGGGGTGCTACTGAAAAAAAAAAGAGTGAGGAAAACTTCAGATTGCAAATACCATAAACGCATATAAGACACGGTGTTTCTGAATTTCTACTTTGCTCTGTTTATTTTAAACAAAATACATTGGAATATAGGCATGAAATCATGCCATGTCCCAATCCTGCAAGTACTTCCATGCTACTTTCATTTCATTTGTGTGAAACATGAATGAAGGTATATAACCCAAATTTGAAGATGCCAATGTATTTGCAACTCAATCTACAACAGATTACAAATATTATTAAAAAATATCCTATAGGTCCATGTAAATGTTAAAAAACCTGAAAATGCATATCTGAATTTATTGCTTAATTCACCAATCCATTTTCTTGTGTATTATCTTACCTCTCCCATAACTGCGATAGGTGTTTCTCCTGTTGCCTGAGCAACACGATGTTCGACTAAGTAAAACATGTACTCATCATAAAGCAAGCGGATCAGATGAAAAGAGCCAAAGCTAGCAGCACTGCGTAAGGTTAAATCTCGAATCACCATTGAGCTATTTAAATATGGGGGGAAAATATGAAATAAATATCACAATTCTTTAATAATTCATTCATATGGAATATACACTTCAAGAATAATAAAGTAATGCTATTCAAAACCATCTGATTTATGATGTCTTCAGAAAGAAATGTCTGTGAAATAATTATTTGTCTCTCCCCTTTTTTGAAAGCATGGTTAGAGACCATATTACACAACTAGAAGCTAAATTTTCAAAAAGGCAGGAAGGGGTTTTTTGGTGTATGCACAATTACTAATATGTGAGCACGTGTAAAAACTGAACTTAGCAAAAGTAAGTTCTTAAAATTTTAAGTAGCAAAATTGTATTAAAGTCATTTAATTTCAAACAAAGTGGTCTTTCAAAATACTGTGTCTGTTATGCTCCCATTCCTAGTTCAAAGTTTTTAATTAGTATGATTTTTAAACTTGTAAAATTTAGAGAAGTTTGTGTATACCTTATAATAGAAAAATGCAGATTGTGGATGAAAACATCCATATGATACTCTCACAAAGTAGATGCTATCATGCACCATTTTGAATAAAAATAGCTTTACTATGATAATTGATACAGTAGCAGACGACATAGAACATTTGTCTTGTTATTTTACACAATTAAAAAAAAAATTGTCCCTACGTAATAAAAATAGAACCCATGGTATTTTAATAACTAATAGTAAAACATTGGCTTTAAAATTGTATAGCTATTCAATCCAAAATATTTCATAGCATGTTTCCAAATCAGGATAAAATTCTAACTTCATTACACTTGCACGAGGTCTATAAAACAATATACAAGAATAATTTCATCTGCTGCTGAGTTGCACATATCACTGTGTTTAATGTTAAGAACACCGATCTTTTGGGAGGTGGGGGAAAAGCTCTACATTTCTTGGGAACTATTGTCTGATATAACTTTTTTCAACATTATTATGGCATACTATTGAGCAAATAATAAAATAGCTAAAATAATTTAGAAGACTACCTGTAGAAAGACCATTTTAAAAGAAATTGACGTGCTGCTTTAGGAAAGCTGGGTCTTCCTTCATATGGTTTCAATGCTTGCACCATTACATTATCAAGCCAGGCCGCCCACTGCTCTAGAGTGCTCTGCTGCTGAAGAGTCATCTTGAAATCTGTTTCTAGTTTTTGAACCATATTGTCATCACACTGACACACCCAGGAAGCCTGTTCCTGTTATAAAACATGGCAAAAATGAAAGCAAAACACAAAATGTAAATTATACCTGAAGACTGAACAATTAAATTAAAAGGATGAAATATACTTATTAGACAAACTAATGAGTATTTTTATCTTCATGTCTGTCTCAGTTTTGTTGGAAGAAAATGAGAGGAGGAATCCAAAGTACAAAAATGGACATGAAATAAAGCACACACACAAAATTACAATTAAAATCCATAAATACATTGCAATGTTCCATATTCATTTTCATTAAAGAATTTTCAACTTCCCTCATTCATAATTTTTCTAGTAAAAGTTTCAGGAATTGTCAGGCTTGAGACTGCAGGAACAAGGAGTGGAAAGGGCAATCAAATGTGTGAAAAATTACCAGATAATATTGGCTTTCGCATTTATGTATTAGCTTATGTATGTTGTTAGTGATTATAAGTATTTAGAAATAGTATCAATTATAACTCTTTTTAGTAATATAATATAATATAATAATAGCTTAAGCATGCACTGCGTTGCTCATAGAAATAGTAGTGTAATGAATATAATATCTATGTATCACTTATGGAAATACTAGTGTGATTGATGTATTGTGATATAGATCTTAGCAAAACATAAGATGTAAAAAAGGCTTTTGTGTAACCAAGAAGAACAGTGTAAAGCCATCCACTGGCCAACCTGTCCAAGTGATAAGATAACCCTGACACAAACCAGAGCACTGGAGGACAATTAGAGAATACCATGTTAAATTTAAGGAGGACATACTAAATCCTTATCAGAGGATGTGAAACAGCAGGATAGAGACACAAGAAGAAATAAAATATATTGACCTGACACACAGGATGTCATGCAGATAAGCCAGAGTGTAAAGAAGCTAAGCAAAGGAGTTCCCAAAACATCAGAAAGTTTGAAAGAATGTTTGAATAATGAATGAAACACACGAATACTCATGTATCTCAGTGATGTAACCTATAAAGAGAACACTGTCCATATACATCAGCAATCAGCAGTGTTCTTTGGCTGTTGGCCAGGAGCACCCCAGCGCCGGATTTTTTTTTTTGTTGCTTACTTAATCTCTTATTAAACTTTACAAAAATTATTTATTTTCTACTCCATTTTTCACTAATGGGAGTTGAGAAAGTAAAAACTAAAGAGGAACAAAGAAACAAGAAACCTAAGTACCATGACCACTTTTGCTTTGAAGGAGTGTCCTGATTCTGGCCAGGAAAGAGTTAATTTTTGCAGCAGCCAGATGGGTTAAGGCCAGGACCCTGGGTTTATTCTATACCACCTCATACCATGCACAGGAGGTGATGTGGTAGGCCCTATGTGGAGCCTGAACCAAAGTTGACCACTGTGTGAACCTTTAAACATATGTACCTTTTCAAAACAACACATGCAATTTTAGGAAAACAGGGGCTTCATGATTGACATGCCCAGGTGCCTGGCCAGCAGATGGGTATGTCAGACCACAAAGTTCCAAAATAAACATCTGATCATGTACCTTTATACAAGTAACAATATAAAGGTGAAATCCCTTTTGTCTTAGTTCGAAAGACAGGTGTCTGCCAAGGAAGGTGGGAACCTCCTTCCCTCCAAATTACTATAACTTTGAAATTAAGAGGCTTTCAGGCAAAGATATGGGAAAAAGAATAACACTTCTTTACTAGTATGTATAACAAGGCAACCAAACAACCACAACGGCAGCAACAACAAAGAAAACCAGAAACCAAACAACAGCTTTCTCATGGCTGCCAAGAACTTTCCCCTTTGGTGTAGGTATGGTCACAGCTGGCAGGGGCGCTGTTGGCTTCTGGCCAGGTGGGGCAGGTGCAATGATTCTCCCGTGGCTGCAGGGGGTACTGTGATGCACGGTCAACTGCCTTTCTGCATGTGGGTAATGATGGGCGAGCTGGCAGAAGAGATGGAAAAGGGGCTTCTTTTACAAACCCCCAGGGGCAGCCGTTCTCAGTGCCCCTCTGGATGGCAGAATGGGCTGTTACAGGAACCTCTGAGCGGCAGCTGGAATGGCAGACGCAGGCACATCCAGGGTAGCAAACAAAATGTAGCAGAAACTCCGCAGCCGTAGCAGCAGTCGCGGGGTGTCCTGGCAGGCACAGGGTGCTAGGTTAAAATGTAGAGAAAAAGTACAAGACAGCAGCAGAAAACAATGGGGCTGGGCAGCGGCAGCCAGGTGTCTGCAAGCAGCTGCGGCACATAGCCGGGAGACGCGCCCTCAGGGAAGGGGGAGGAGTTTGGGGTCCCAGTTTTTTTTCCCCTGAGGCATCCGATTAGATGACGAGGGTCCTTTCTACTACGACCGGATGTTAATAAGGTCCCAGTTCAATGTCCGCTATTACAAGCAAAGGCTCACCCACCGTAAGGAAGAAGCAGTACAGGAGCTGAACTCCACAGTGGCAGCGAATTCTCCCTGCGGTAGCGGCAATTCGACCATTCTCCTCCGATCCGAGAGCAAGAGAGCGAGCGAGGACCCGAGCCTAGCCCCACACCCCTCAGCCGAAGTCTCAGTCCTTTCCGACAAAACTCCACCCACCCCCAGCTAAGAGAGTAGCCAGCTGCATTTTTACTTTGAGACCAATTGTTATGAGTAGAAAAATCTGCCCATTTTTTTAAGGTTGCAGAGTTCACAAGTTAAACCAATTGCTGCCAAGTTGGAGTTCTAACTATTTATTGTTAATAATTTCATGTTGTAATCTCCTGTTAACAGTTTCCTTTTTAATAGTACCTCGAGCCAGCCCGCCGCTGCCCCGGCGGGGCCCCACCGCCACCTTTCGGTGCGGGCCCGCCCATGCCGGGGGTGACCCCGGGGAGCGGGGGGGGGGGGCGCTCCTCCTCAGTGCGGGTCCTGGCCGTGCCGGGGAGCCCCACGGGTGGTGCCCCCGGGGTGGGGATCCGCCCCGGGGAGCGGGAGGGGCGCTCCTCCCGCCTCGGCGCGGGTCTCGGCCGTGCCGGGGCTACTGGCCCGGGTCGCCGTGTCCCGCGGGGGCAGGTGCTGGCCGGCTCCCTTAGCCGGGCGTCGCCCTGCTGCTTCCTGGAAGATGGCACCCGGACGGTGAAGGGGAAGGGACATCGAGTCAGCATGCAAATGACATCGGGTCCAGCATGCAACGGGAGGGACCCCTCACCAAACCTAGCCAAAAACCCCTAAAACAACGAGCCAACACAAATTTGATGAATCAAAGCAATGTCTAGATGTGAAAGAACAGAATCCAGTATCCGCCAAGACCTTTTTACCCCTCACCCTAACCTAAAAAAGATGTCTGCTAGACAGAGGACCTTGAATGCTGATTCTAAAAACCAAGGGAATTTCCCGATGCTCTCGTGAGGACGGAACTCCCAGCTCTACCCTCAGACCAGTGGACAAAGTTGCACTCTTCCTCCTCCTCTGAGTCACTCCTGGGAGCAGTGGCAGCATGAGCACGGGCCGGTTGGTCCTCCCTACCTGAGATGATCACTTTTAATAAAGCCGTTTGTCCTGGGCCAGTTGGTCCTCCCCACCTGAGATGATCACTTTTAATAAAGCCATTTGTCCTGGGGTGACGCTATGATGCTAGTATCCCCATTCATCTGTTCTGTACCTTTAAGACTGGCTCTGAAGAGTGGAAGTTTTGTTTGGGTTTCTCTTATCAGGACACAGAGACAAGCGGTACACAGGGCTGTTTTTTCACTTCCAGCTTCAGCTTGCTGCTTTTGCTTGCTTTCTTTTTCTGCTCTTGCTTCTGCTCTGCTTTCTGCCTCTGCTTATTAGCTAGTTCTAGCTAAACAGTCCACATTGCTTCCTGGACTGTTTCTCCTCTCCTGTTCCTGTGACCATCTCGAACCTGCTCCGGACTGGGACCCGGGAACACCGAAGGTTCGGCTGCAGCGGCTGGCCCAGCGCCGGAGGGACTGAGAACAGAGCAACCACCCCCCCCGAAAGAGACTTTCTGATTTTGCCATCTTTCTCAAAGCGGTGTCATCGGATATTGTTCATTTTGTGTGCTGGGGGGTGCTGTGCCTGAAATAAACAGGTTCTTTCCACCTCTCTCCAAGGAATTTTTTCCCGAACCGGTTGAGGGGAGGGGCCGTGTGGGTTTTGCTTTCTGGAGGAGCCCTCCTTTGCAGATTCTTTAACAAATTTGCCCTAAACCAGGGCACCATTAAAAAGAAGAAAGGTCTCCTGCCCGTGTTTATTTTGCCAATTAAGTCTTATCTTAGTGTAATATATGTTATGAAATAATTCA
Organism: Zonotrichia leucophrys gambelii; assembly: GCF_028769735.1. NCBI lineage: Eukaryota > Metazoa > Chordata > Aves > Passeriformes > Passerellidae > Zonotrichia > Zonotrichia leucophrys. Next base: position 952,317 of record NW_026992240.1, read on the forward strand.
TGCTTATAAAGAGAATGTATTTTATGAGATTGTGAAATCCAAACAAGCCTCTGACCACAAGCAGCCCAGAGGCAAACGTCTACTTCGGAATCTCAAAATTCCTGAAGGCGACAGAAGAACAACACCCAGTTTACTTATGAATAGACATGGCCAGCGCGATGATCGGAAGACGCCCAAGGACAATCATCACCCAACTGGTACCATCAATTGAGATAGCAGAAGTCGCCAGAAAAATACATCTGAATATGCGACTTCCCCTGATGTGATCAACACTGGCTACCCTGGCTACCGCTCAGGAAGCAACAACTGTCCAGCTGTGCACAGTGAAAGAAACTGTCTTGAATATGCAGAGTTACAAAATAAATCAGGACTCCTCTGCCTCAGGCATAAAAAACTGTATAAAATAGCCCCGCAAGAAGTGGCGCTCGTGAACAGAGGGAGATCTGATGTGATAGAGGTCGGATCTAGGTTCACCCAGTGCCGATCCCGGGCTCAATGCTGCCTCTTTGGCTGTGGGTTTTTTGAGGACTGTATTTTGGTCGCAGAAAAAAATAAAATCTTTTTCGCATTTTGATAAATTTGGCTTTTCGATTGATCATTTATAACATTAGCAAGTCACATATAAAAGGACCCGCTACTTTCATTCATCTGGCCTTCTGATTCACCTTATGAAGACTGGAGTCTTTCATTCTGTCTCTGACTCAACAGCGTCATAAGTCATTTTGTTCTGATCCCTTTGCTGATCACATAATTTGGCAGAACAAAAATGGTGTAGTCGACAGGATTTGAACAAAATGTTTAAATCAAAAAAGAAGAAAGACCAGAAACCCCTGCTTGACATTACAGGAGGGGAAGATATGCCTTATAGTTCAATAGCCAGGAAATGGTCTGTTGCTGCAGGACCACGTGAATCATGGAATGCAAAATTGGGAGAGGCTGAATGTCTTGATGTGGTTAAATGTTTACAAAAATTGCCTGTTGTAAAAGGGAAAGAAGTTACGAGTTTAGGTGGAAGGGGATGGATTGTTTTGACTGCTTATCACATACGTCAGACCAAACAAACACTATTGTATGAACAAAGTATTTTAGAGAAATAGAATTGTGATGCTACAATGTCAGAATAAGCTGCTTGCTCATAATTAGGATACCTACCAAACCGTGCATGAAAAAGCAGCTGTTAGAGTAGCTGAATATAAATACTGTAAACACAGGGGACAAGTGAATAAAATCAAATTACATGCAGTAATTGCAGAAGCTGGATTGCAATGGGATCTTGACTGAAACATGAGGTCAGAAACTGGAGGATATATATTAATCACAGAAATTAGAAAGTATTTATTAAGTATAGGCACATAAATGATGGACATTGCTTAATATTTGCTGCATCCTTGGTTGCATGAAAAATGAAAGGACTACGTGCAAAACAGCAAGAAAGAATGCAAGGATGCCTGATAAGGGCGTAGTATATGGTAGAGATAATTCATGCTATATATGTATAAAATATTGTGAAAGTCCAATGTTATGTCTGTGACCACTCTGGCTGGGAGCAGAGTCTTATTTCTATTCAACTAGTTCCCGGACAACATTAAGATAATATCAGGTCTGTTAACGTATTAATGGGACTGTCCCGGGCCATGATTGCTGACTTGTCTGGCATCTACACCTGGGAAGATTGCATCTAAAACTTCCTGGACCATGATTGCTGGAATGTCTAAGCTACTCACAAGACCTGCACCTGAGATGATTACATCTACTGTGCTCAAGAACTGGCATCGCTCTGCCACATATGAATACAGACTCTGCCTAGATGCTCAGACATGCGTCTGGACCCCTGGATCTACCTTTGTCTGTTCCTGCACATATATGGATCCAGTTCTACATGTGAAGAAACACAAAGAAATGTTCAGTCATCCCTGCCTCAGGCAGAATAAACTGTATACAAGCTAGCTGCTTGAAGCACTCGGGGGTGAACCACTGGTAAAATGCTGTCACTCTGTCAGTCGAATCCTGGTTCACCCAGCGCCGAAACCCGGGTTCGACGCTGCCCAAAGCTGTGGTGGTCTTTTAAAATTCTATTTTGTTTTTGTTGTTAACAATCTAATAAATCTTTGTTAAATTTTTTATAAATTTAGCTACCAATTTGATCATTTATAACAATTTGGTGACCCTGACCTGATCTGAACTTGGGGTTCGGGAACCCCGTTCCCACTCAGGGAGTGCCCCCGCTGAGTTTAGCTGCCTGAGAGGGATCGGATCCCGAAAACCAATCAGATTCACAAAAGAGCTGCAACTGGAGCCACGGACCGTAATTGGATCCGCGTGTTGCAAGCCAAAAGCACAGCCAAGGGAGACAGGAGGGCCCAATTCTTGGAGAAACTTGGAAAGCTCTAGAGAGATTTCCAAGACCCGAGGTTTTTTCCTGTAAAATTCAACATGTACAAAGAGACCCAGGCAAGAAAAAGAACTGTAAGTATTGTGTGGTTGGGAGGAGCGTGACCGGATGCGTGTGTGAGATGTGACTTTGTCACGGAGCGAGAGCGGACCCCAAAGACTGAAGTTCCACATGTCCACGAGGGCTGTGGTCAGTCAAGGGGGAAGTGCAAGGTTTGATTTGGAACACACGAGACCCGGGGCTCAGGGGGAGTCTAGGGGGAAAAACCAGTCATGTTTTGGGATCAGGAGGGGAGAGACAAGCCTGGAAAATTCCAGGAACTCATTTGCCTTCTGTAAACTGGAGGAAACAGGTAAGAAAACAGCCCAGGAGTCAGCAAAGTGGTTCAACTGCCCGGCTTGGTCAAGCTGGCGGCTTTTCGCGAGCCGGAAAACTTGACATCAGAAAGAGAGACGGGACACGTGACGAACGTCCCAGCGAAACAAGAAAAGGTAAGAAAAATCGCAACATTCCTTGAGAAAATGGGTTTGGGGAAAAGCAAACACCAGAAGAAAAATCAGGAATAACCCTCCCAGGTCCCCAAGAGAGTCCTACCAGAAATCCCTAGAGATAGCTCTTTGGGGTGGATGCTGGAACACTGGGATGAAAACCCATGGAGGGTAGGGAAGTCCAAGGAGAAAATTATTCATTTTTGTGTGGAAAAATGGGGAGGGAGGGAGATTGGAAGGTACGTGGTCTGGCCAATATTTGGCACATTTGAAACATGGACTTGTGAGTCTTTGTTTGACCACGTGGCCGGGCGCTGCCCGTGGGACCCGGAGGAAATCGAGTACGCTGACATGTGGAAACATGCTTGCTCGGGTCTATATCAAGTGCAAGCTCTCCGGTGTGCGGCAAAAGCGGGGAAGGAATGGGAACCACTGGAAAATCTTTCACCCCCTTACCTGGTGGCTCCACAGCAGCCAGATCCAGCGCAGGCACAAGCGGTGCCGGAAATGCCTCTTGAGGCTGGGGCTCTGCAAGCCCAGGTGACCACTCCGCCACCGCCGCAGGAGCAGGCAGCGGCATCCGCCCTCCCACATGGCCACGCGGCGGAGGCACAACTGCTACCGCAGACGTCCCCGAAAATCAAGGAAAGGAAGGTAGGCGTCTCTAGGGACATCTGTCCCCGGCGCGCCAAATGAGGCGGAGAGCAAGGAGGTCGACCGTAGGGGAAAGTGGGGACGAGCACAAAAAACCCGGTATCTATCCCTTGCAGGAGGTACCGATGGCTCCGGGGGTGATTGGATATGTTCATATCCCGATTGACACCAGTGATGTGAGGGCACTTAAAAAGGAAATGGGAAAATTAATGGATGATCCTTTGGGGGTGGCGGAGAGGTTGGATGAGTTCTTGGGAACCAGCATATACACCTATGAGGATCTCCAAGCGATCTTAAGGTCGCTGTTTAAGAACAAGGAGAGAGATATGATCCGGTTAGCCATGATCAAGGATTGGGAAAAGCGGAACCCAAATGGGGGGGCCGGGGAAGAGTGTTGGCCGAATCAGAAGCCGTCTTGGGAGGCTCAGACAGAAGAAGGGAGGCAAAAGATGATAAATTTAAGGAATATGGTTATTTTGGGTATCCGGGAGGCGGTACCAAAGGGGCAAACCATGAGTAAGGTACTCCGGGAATGTCAGGGGAAGGATGAAACCCCCACAGAGTGGTTAGAGAGACTCCGAAAGGGTCTGAGGATGTACTCAGGAACGGACCCTGACTCCCCGGTGGGGATGGTATTGTTAAAAACACAGTTCATGGCCAAGTCCTGGGAGGATATCTGGAAAAAAACTAGAGAAAATGGACGGGTGGCAGGAGCTGGGATTGCAAGAACTATTGCGGGAAGCCCAGAAAGTATACATGCGGCGGGACGAGGAATAACAAAAAAATTCAAGCCAAAGTTCTCGTGGCAGCGGTAAGGGAGGCTCAAAAACAGGAACGGGGAAAGGACACGGCGAAAAAGGCACCGGGGAAAAACCTGAGTCCGGCTCAGGGGAGGGGCTTGGGTGAGCAGAAGCGGGATTTTGAATGTTTTTACTGCAAACAGAAGGGACATATCAAACGAAATTTTCCCAAGACAGCCAAGGATCAGGCAATTTTCCAGGAGGATTAGGAATGTCAGGGGCTTTTCAGCTTGGGGTCCGGAACATCTAGGGAGCCCTTGATAAAACTAAGAGTGGGACCCTGTAAGGAAGAAATGTGGTTTATGGTGGATTCAGGGGCGGAATGGACGACGGTGTTACAGTTACCAAAGGGGTGCACTCTAAGCAGTGACTCCATGATGGTAACCGGAGCAAAGGGGGATCCCTTTGAGGTTCCGATCATAAAAGATGTAGAAATAAATACAGGAAATAGAAAACACAGTGGTAATATATTATTGGCAAAGGGGGCAGACTTCGACTTGCTGGGGCGGGATATGATAGCCACTCTGGGAGTGGGGTTGGCTGTGGAAAAAGCACGACTCAAAGTAAGGCTTTATAGCCTCACTGCTCCAGATGAGGAAAAGATAGACACGAGGGTGTGGTATGTTCCAGGGGAAGCTGGGAGGTTGGACATAGAACCAATACGGGTTGAAATTATAAGACCAGAAGACCCCATAAGGGTCAAAAAATACCCTCTCTCCATGGAAGGGAGGAAGGGCTTGAAACCAGTAATTGACAAATTAATAAAGAAAGGCACCCTAGAGCCATGCATGTCAAGGCATAACACCCCAATTCTGGCAGTAAGGAAAACGGATGGCAGCTTTAGGCTGATGCAGGATTTATGGGCTGTGAACCAAAGGACTAAGACCTTGTTCCCCACAGTCTCGAACCCTTACACATTGGTTAATATTCTCTCTCCTGAGGACACTTGGTACAGTGTAATTGACTTAAAGGACACTTTCTGGACCTGCCCTCTTGCCGAGGACAGCTGTGATTATTTCGCGTTTCAGTGGGAAGACCCGGAGACGAACAGGAAGCAGCAACTCAGGTGGACTTCGTTGCCTCAGGGCTTCGTGGATTCTCCAAATCTATTTGGACAGGCACTTGAACAGGTTTTAAGTCATTTTGTACCAACCGGGGGGACAAAGCTTCTAGAGTATGTAGTTGATTTGTTAGTCGCAGGTCAGGGGGAGGGAGAGGTAAGGGCAAGCACAATTGAGCTTTTGAACTTCTTGGGGGAAAGGGGGTTGAAGCATTCAAGGTCAAATCTACAGTTCACAGAGCCTAAGGTCAGGTACTTGGGACATTGGTTAACTAAGGGCAAAAAGAAGCTGGACCCCGAAAGGGTGGCAGGGATTATTTCTTTGCCACCCCTGCAGACAAAAAGGGAGGTCCGGCAGCTTTTGGGGTTGTTGGGATATTGCCAGCAGTGAATTGAAAGTTACAGCGAAAAGGTGAAATTTCTTTATGAGAAACTCACCACAGATCAAATTAAATGGATGCAAAACAATGGGGAAGAATTCAGGGGAATTAAGGAGACACTTACAGCAGCACCAGTGCTGAGCCTCCCTGATGTGAGAAAACCCTTTCAGTTGTTTGTGGATGCTAGCAATCACACGGCACACGGGGTGTTGACGCAGGACTGAGTGGGAGTCAGGAAACCTGTGGGGTACTTGTCCCAGCTTTTGGACCTGGTCAGCAGGGGTTGGCCCACGTGCTTGCAGGTGATTGTGGCTGTGGCTTTGCTAATGGAAAAGGCAAAAAAGGTGACTTTCAGGGCACCTCTGGTAGTATTTGAACCACACAATGTGCAGGGTATACTACAGCAGAAAGCAGACAAATGGCTCACTGATGCAAGGTTGCTAAAGTATGAAGCCATTTTGATTCACTCGCAGGACTTGGAATTGAGGACAACGACTGCACAAAATCCTGCGCAGTTCCTGTTTGGGGAGGCTGCAGAGAAGTTGGTTCATGACTGCGTGGAGGTGGTCAAATTGCAAACCAAGATCAGGGAGGATTTGGAGGAAGAAGAATTCGATGAGGGGGAAAAGTGGTTTGTGGATGGTTCGAGCAGGGTGGTTGAAGGGAAAAGAAATTCGGGATATGCGGTTGTGGATGAGAAAACAGGAAAAGTGATTGAAGCAGGTCCCCTGAGTGCGAGCTGGTCAGCACAAGCATGCGAGTTGTACGCAGTTTTGAGGGTATTGAAGGGACTGAAAGGGGAAAAGGGAATGATTTTCACAGATTCAATGTATGCCTTTGGGGTGGTTCACAAGTTTGGGAAAACTCTGGAAGAGAGGGGACTGATCAACACAAGGGGGAAGGAACTGATGCACAGGGAGTTAATCCAGCAAAATTTTAGAAGCCTTAAGAGGGCCGGAGGAGATTGCAGTGGTCCATGTGAAGGGACACCAAACAGGAATTCAGTTCCGGAACAGGGGGAACAATTTGGCAGACCAGGAGGCAAAAACTGCGGCGCTGATGGTGGTAAATACCCCAGACATCAAAGGGGAGGAGACCCCTAACGACCCCCCTCAGCTCTCCCAAAAGGAGATCGAATGCTATGAAAAGATCGGAGGTAAATTGAAAGAAGGTAAGTGGAGGTTACTTGATGGAAGGGAATTAGTTTCCAGGGGCTCTACCAAAAGAATTCTGCGGAAATTGCACCAGAAAACGCACTGGGGACACAAGCCCTGGCGGAACAATTTCTGAAATTTTTTGGGTGCAAGGGAATTTATGAATTGGCAAGACAAGAGGTACAAGGGTGTTTGATTTGCCAAAAGGTAAACAAATCAAGGGCCAGAAAGGCTGCCCTGGGGAGCCACCCCATTGTGTATTTGAAAGAATTCAGGTTGATTTCACGGAACTGCCAAAGGTGGGAAGGTTCAAATTTGTACTGGCAATTGTAGATAAATTGACTCATTGGGTAGAAGCCTTCCCCAGTTCACGGGCAATGGCCCAAACTGTGGCCAGAAAATTGTTAGAGGAAATTGTACCCCGATATGGGGTAGTGAATTGCATTGATTTGGATCAGGGAACGCATTTTACATCAAAGGTTATTAAGCAAATGGCCGATGCACTAGGCATCCGGTGGGAGTACCACACTCCGTGGCACCCCCAGAGCTCAGGACAAGTGGAAAGAATGAATCAAACTTTGAAGGCACAGTGATCTAAATTAATTTTGGAAACAAAGATGTCCTGGCTGAAGTGTCCGCCTTTGGCACTGCTTAATATCTGAACCATGCCTCATTCAGAAACGGAGCTCTCACTGTTCGAAATGTTATATGGAATGCCATATAAACATGGAATGCCGGTGGGACACCCCGGGTTTGAGGATGGGCAGATTCAACCATATCGGGTTGAAATCGACAAAAATTTACAGGAACTCTGAAAACAAGGAATAGTGGCCCAGAGCGCTACTCTGGGGTTTGCTATTCACAAAATCCAACCAGGAGACAAGGTGTTTGTGAAGGTGTGGAAAGAGGTGCCGCTCTCTCCTCACTGTGAAGGTCCTTTTCTTGTGCTCCTGACAACAGACACAGCCATTCGGATGGTGGAGAAAGGCTGGATGCATGCGTCTAGAGTGAAAAAGGCCGAACAGCAGGAGGAAGCACCCAGTTGGAGGGTCACTTCTTCCCCGGCAACTCGAAGATCAAACTCCAACGTCCCCGTAAATGACCAACAGCAAGCGGATAGGTTGTATATTGTCAGATTGCGTATGCTATCCGTTTGTAGAATTTGTGTGAATATTGTCAGGGGTTTTTTTTTATTCATTGTAGAAGGGGACAGAGGCCAAAGGGATTGTGTACTCAGTGTTCAGAGGAGGAGCTTGAATTGACTGATCGTATCCTGACCTTAGCCACTAATTTGGGGATCATTGAATTAGATTCTGAGGAGTGGTTTCGCATTTTTCAAATCGGGGTGTGTGGGAAGCTTAGATCTCAGGAGGAAATCTTGGATGTGGAGTGCCAGAAATCCATCAGGGTCCCGTGCAGTTCTGATGCAATCAGAGTGTCGCAGTGGGGCGCCTTTAAGAGGAGGTATGCTGCTAGGTCCGAGGGCGTCTTCTCCAAAGAGTTCTCCTGCTGCCACGAAGATGGTCTTCCTCACCACTGGTGGCACCCCAGGGCGTGGAGACAAAGGCAGAGGAGCATGCCTAGTGAGAATCTTGATTGGCTTGAGCCTAGTCGTGAGCGGGACACAGAGTCTGAGCACTGAGGTCCCCAGGAAAGGCGTAAGTGAGAGCTCCACAGACGAGTGCGAAAAATGCACCCAGATAGTCCCAGTCGCAAGGGACGGGGGACACTCGGCATACCAAGCCCCAAAAGAATGTCTCAGGAGAAGTGGCTCATATTGGACCTGGCACCGACAAACTATGACAGGGTGTGCCTACAATATGATAGGGTAGTTTGCTTTGAGAAAAACAAAAATAATGAGGATCCTGAGGGAAGAATGTGAGAGATAACTTAGGAAATGAAACGGAGGGAGTCAGAATCGAGGAGACAGAGGGTTGAACAAGAACGACTGAAAACATTGGGTGAACAATATGAAATACTGGAAAGACAATATGCTGATGGGGAATTGTCTTCCCCAGATAGAAACCTGTTCATCGACTTGATGCAGGAAATCGCAACAGAATTGGGATTGTCGAATTGCTGGATTTGTGGGTGGCTGAAATCTGCGGAAAAATGGCCTTGGAAAGGGGAAAGTTTGGCTCCAGAACAGCTTATAAATGGGACAATCCGAGGGTCTCAAAATTGGCGCAGAGACCTGAGGGGTGGATTTTGGACCAGAGAGTAATTGGTACAATCTGTGTCATTCGGGAAGGGAGAGAGTACACCGAAATGGTGGGGTACACTCCGTGTGCCTCTACCTTGACGGTGAACTCAGACACGAAAAGCAAGGTCTGGCACCCAGCCCCTCCCTTGGGGTACTGGAGCCAGAAGAACGAAACAAATTGTGAGTGGGACAAAAGAATGGGATTGTGTTGGGTCAAAAATCCAGGAGCCAACCATTTCCAATCCTTGGAAGGTATGAGGGAATACTGGGGAGACCCAGGGAGAATAAATTTCAAATGGAAAGCCCCTGATGGAATTTACTGAATATGTGGAAAAAAGGCATACAGTGAGTCACCCTCCAGGTGGAAGGGATCATGCACTTTAGGTATGATCCGACCAGTTTTCTTTACTCTCCCGAGCACAAAAAGTAATTTGCTGGGGGGTCCGTTATACAAGACCCTGAGGAGGGAGAGGAGGAGTCTGAAAAAGATAATACCAGTGATAAGCAGTAAACAAACCTGGGGGGAGGAAGAATGGCCAGCGGCACGAATAATTGATTATTATGGGCCGGCCACATGGGCTCAGGATGGAAGCTACGGGTATAGGACTCCGATCTATCTACTGAACAGATTGATTAGGCTACAAGCCGTCATGGAAATTGTTTCAAATCACACCTCTAAAGCCCTGGATTTACTGAGTCGGCAGTACACCCAGGTACGGGCCTTTGTGTACCAGAATCGAATAGCTCTAGACTATTTGCTAGCCGAGGAAGGGGGAGTGTGTGGAAAATTCAATGAATCAGAATGTTGTATCGAGATTGATGTCCCTGTCCAAAAATGGAATTCAATCTTACAATCTTCATGGTGGGACAAACTATTTGATGGGGCATGGTGGAACAAAGTGATGTTTCTTGTACTCTGTTCAGTAGCCGGAATCCTATTCCTCCCTTGTCTGATTCCATGCTTTATCAGACTGATCCACTCCGTGGTCAAGGGAATGCAGAGTGCAATAGTTCCCGTGGATTCGGAGGGCGCCTCCAGAGGCAACGCATCTAAAATCATGTGGTTGGGAGAAAGAAAGTATGCCAGCAATGATGCAGAGGTATTGGCTAAATTTGAAAATCAGACAACTGTAAAAATGAATAATGTGGTGTATCAGGACATCCCACCAGGGGAGTACCGAATAGTGTAAAGGAGTATTCTGTTTGTGGGGAACCCTTATCGGTGAGGGTAGATATAGGTAATTAAAAATCTAACAATTTTGAGCATGAATTAAATTGGTGAAATAAATGGGGAGGGATTGTAGTATATGGTAGAGGTTATTCATGCTATATATGTATAAAATATTGTGAAAGTCCAATGTTATGTCTTTGACCACTCTGGCTGGGAGCAGAGTCTTATTTCTATTCAACTAGTTCCCGGACAACGTTAAGATAATATCAGGTCTGTTAACGTATTAATGGGACTGTCCCGGGCCATGATTGCTGACTTGTCTGGCATCTACACCTGGGAAGATTGCATCTAAAACTTCCTGGACCATGATTGCTGGAATGTCTAAGCTACTCACAAGACCTGCACCTGAGATGATTACATCTACTGTGCTCAAGAACTGGCATCGCTCTGCCACATATGAATACAGACTCTGCCTAGATGCTCAGACATGCGTCTGGACCCCTGGATCTACCTTTGTCTGTTCCTGCACATATATGGATCCAGTTCTACATGTGAAGAAACACAAAGAAATGTTCAGTCATCCCTGCCTCAGGCAGAATAAACTGTATACAAGCTAGCTGCTTGAAGCACTCGGGGGTGAACCACTGGTAAAATGCTGTCACTCTGTCAGTCGAATCCTGGTTCACCCAGCGCTGAAACCCGGGTTTGACACTGCCCAAAGCTGTGGTGGTCTTTTAAAATTCTATTTTTTTTTTTTTTTGTTAACAATCTAATAAATCTTTGTTAAATTTTTTATAAATTTAGCTACCAATTTGATCATTTGTAACAAGGGGAAGGATGTTTATCAAGAACAGGATACAATATGCAAGGATACTGAGATAACAAGGCTCCTTGAGCCCCTAAAACCAGATGAATCTGGACTTCTGGCTTGGTCAGTGGCCAAAAGATCAGTAAGCATGCGCAAGGCAGCGGGGTCAGAAAGTCAACCCTGAGGAAGACAGCTTTATTTCATCCCCTATGACCCCTGAGACAACCTGCAGAGACAACTGTGCAGGCACAAAGGGCTGATAAGATCATTAGCATGCGAAGAAGAGAGGGAGGGGAGCCAAGAAATGATCTATTGTGAAACTTGATGCATATGTAACATTCTAGGGAATAAAAGAAAACGTGAGTGTACAGGGGTACACATCTTTGTGGAGATATTCCCATGTGTCAGGCTGAATAAAAACATACCTATAGGAATGATGAAGAGGAGTGGAAACGGGTCCCCATTCGGGGAGGTAATAGCAAAAAGTCCTCCCCCTCCCCATCATCCAGCCAAGTACCACTTCAGAATAGGTATGAGATCCTGGACAGAGAGACCCAACTAGATGATTTAGGAGAGAATTGCCTGCCCAGTGAACCCCCCAATTATGATTCATCTGCAAGACGGATCACTACCTCTAGCATCAAGAAGAAAAGAAGGGTAATCGTAGTAGGTGATTCCCTCCTGAAGGGAACTGAGGGCCCCATATGTCGACCAGACCCATCCCACAGGGAAGTCTGTTGCCTCCCTGGGGCCCGGGTACAAAATATCACTGAGAGACTTCCTGGGCTGATTCAGCCCTCTGATTATTACCCACTGCTGATACTCCAGGCTGGCAGTGATGAGATTGAGAAGAGGAGTGTCAAGGCAATTAGAAAGAACTTCAGGGTACTGGGTCAGGTAGTTGATAGGGCAGGAGCACAGGTAGTGTTCTGCTCAGTCCCTTTGGTGGCGAAGGAAAATGATGAAAGAAACAGAAGAATCCGCATCATCAACAAGTGGCTTAAGGGTTGGTGTCATCAGCGGAATTTTGGATTCTTTGATCATGGGGAAATTTTTACAGCATCTTCTCTGCTGAAACCAGATGGGGTACACCTCTCTGTTAAGGGCAAAAGGTTTTTAGCTCATGAACTGGTAGACCTCATTGAGAGAGCTTTAAACTAGGTTTGAAGGGGGAAGGGGAACCAGCTGAGCTATACGGAAACAGGCTCAAGAATTGCAAGGCTGAGTTAGGGGTGAAGTCAGTTGCCCAGATGAGGTGCATGTATACCAATGCACGCAGCTTGGGCAACAAACAAGAAGAGCTGGAGGCCATGGTGTAACTGCAGAGCTGTGATGTAGTTGCCATCACGGAAACATGGTGGGACGACTCACATAGCTGGAGTACTGCACTGGATGGATACAAGCTCTTCAGGAAAGACAGGAAAGGAAGAAGAGGAGGAGGGGTGGCCCTTTATATTAAGCAAACTTTTGATGCCATCGAAATTGAAACTAAGGAAGATGGAGTTGAATGTCTATGGGTAAGAATTAAGGGGAAGGCCAACAAGGCTGACACCCTACTGGGAGTCTGTTATCGTCCACCTGACCAGGAAGAAGAGGTAGATCACTTGTTGTGGTGTGTTGCAATATCCTGTTTTACCTTCTCCCTTCCCCCTCGCCCCTCGCTGAGTGTGCCCTGTCAATCAGGCTAACATACCAGCAAGGCGTCGTGTGATAGGTGACCCTAGTACCTGGAGACCCTGCCCCTTCACCTGGTTGGTGACTCACCTGTCCCCTCCCCTTCCCCTGTCCTGAGCTTAAAATGTGAATGAGACCATGCGGCCTTTATTCTGTTACCAGCAGTGGCCCAGTGCAGACGTATCTGTACTCATGGAATAAACATCTGGCTACCTTCTAGCAGAATCCATTCCCTTTCTCTCCACCATCGCCAGAAGCTCTCTCCTGAGGAGAACGGAGTCCTGTCTTGTGCCCCGCTGCATTCTGCCGCCAGCCAAGGTATCTCTGGGGTTAAACACCACAGTGCTGCCTCTGGCCAAGCAGCGAAGGTCAGAACTGGCCTAGGCACCATCTAACTGGTTATATTGGGATATTTATTCTAATATATTGGCGTCCCTGTGGGTGGCTCGACTCCGCAGCCTGAAAACGGACTCGCAGTTCCTCAGAGAAGCTTCTGCCAGCCGTGCATCCAGCTGAAAGGAGCCTGGCTTCAAGACTCCCAGCTAGAGACTTTGGGAATACTCCCAGAAAAAGTTTCGTGGACTGTTCGGCGCCTTTGGAAAGCCCTGCTTCATTGTGGTGAACAGATTTTCCAGAGGAAGAAAAGGGTAGCTTCTCTTACACCCAGAGAGAGGTCCTTTTCCGGTGGAGACCTGCCTGTACCCAGCCTACAGCTTCCATTTCACGTAAGTATCTCTGCTTTCGGTAGAGCAGAAGCTCAAAAACAGACTCTGCCGCGAGTTCTGTTCCTTTTTTGCCTTTGCATTTTGGCTGCGCAGCTCCACAGACGAGAATTCATAGCGTTCTAGTTTAGCTTTCCTGCTGCGTGTTTCACTGTTTTTTAGAATTCGCGCCGGAGCGGGATCGCTCTCTGCCCTTCCCCCCCCGGCTCAGCAGCGTGTTCAGACACGTGTTAGGAGATTTTCTTTCTCTTTCTCTTTGCGGGGGAGGGGGGGGCTCTCTTTCCACGTGGCCGGGGGACCTGCGGGGTCGGGAGTGCTCTGCACACGCGGCGGCGGGGGGGGGGGGGCGTCCCGGTTTCGGCTGCCACGTGGAGTGGCTGCTGTCTCTGCTCCGCGGGGGTGCTGCATTCCACCGCGGGGGAGGCTTTGTTTCTGCCTCGGCTCGGCAGGGCGTGCCCTGCCGCTGCTGCCCGGGAATTTTAAAAGCATTATATACAGCTGCATTGTGAAGCTTTTGTCTGCTCGTTATCGCTTTCTATCTGTGGTTTTTTTTAGAAATTGGTAGCTGATTTTAGCTTTGTTTTTGGTCAGGCGGGATTAAGTACTCTGCTTTTTTACATCTATCATGGGTTCCAAACTTAGCATTGTACAAAGGGGAGTGTATTATGATATTGTTAGCATTCTAATCAAGAGTAATGTGAAATTCTCTAAAGGAAAATTGAAACAGTTTATAAGATGGCTTTTTCTGCAGTTCCCAAACATTTCCCCTGAAGAAATCCACAATATTCAATTCTGGGATAAAGTTGGGAATGAATTGATAACCTTAGGACAATCTGGCAAATTATCCTCAGCTAAATTTGTGTTCTGGAGTTTACAAATTCGAACAGCATTGCTCAAACAAAAGGAAATGGAGAAAAAGCCAAATGTAAAGCCATGTGCCTCTGCTCTCCCTGTTCCTCCCTCTCCCTCTAAAACCCCTAAACCTCTTTCCCCAAAAAAATCCCGAGCACGTGTTAGCTTTTTGGAGAGCAGTGATGTCCAAAATGGCCCCCAGTCCCTAGGGGGTGCACAAGATGGTGGGTGCCACGTGGCATCTTCCCAAACCTGGTCTTCTTCTTCCCAAAATCCTCTTAAGCATCCCAAAATTCCTGCCCCATCCCCCTCTCCTCCTGTTCCTCGTGACACCTTCCCCCCTCCCCCCGCCTTTCCTGCAGTACCCTCAGCTCCGCCCCTCTACTCCTGCCAGGGGGCGGCTGCTGACGTGATGTCACCAGGTGACCCCGCCCCTTGTTCCCACGGTTTCCCCGCCCCTTGCCGGCTCCCTGTCCCCGCCCCCTCCCCGGGTTCCCACGGTGGGGACACACCCACTGCCTGTCCCCAAACCTGTAGCTGTGATCCCAATGCTTCTGATTCAAGGGATACAGAGCAGGGGACAGCAGACCCAATGCATGGTGCCATGTTGTCACTGGCCCCTGTTACGTTTCAGCCTGCAGCTCAAGCTGGAGCAGCCCCAACTGCTAATTGGAGTTCTTTTGGACGACAATTGATTAAAGAGATCTGTAAATCTCATAAAGAATATGGTCCACACAGTCCATATTTCCGTGGCCTTTTAAATTCTGAATTAAGTAGGACTATTGTAGTTCCACATGATTTAAAACAACTGTTTTCATGTCTCATGACATCCACGGAATTCAAATTATGGGAATCAGCATTGAAACAACTGCTAAAAGATGCTCTCCCAGGCTTACAGGCTGATCCAAACACAGCAAAAGACAACAATGGTAACCTTATTACTATTGACCACCTCTGTGGTGAGGGTCAATGGTCTTCTCCCTCAGTCCAAGCTGCTGCAATTCCTGCAGAAACACTTGAGAAAGTAAAGGAAGCAGCTGAAAAGGCATTCTTTTCCCTCCAACCTGAGGGGCCTTTTGAGCCCTATAGTAAAATCAAACAACTACCATCAGAGCCTTTTGTGAAATTTGTAGAAAGGCTAACTAGAGCCATTGAAATACAAGTTAAAAAGGAAAATGCAAGGGAAGCAATTTTAGAAGAAATAGCGTTTACAAATGCAAATGAACAGTGTCGAGCAGCAATCCTGAGCCTTCCTATGGAACCTTCCCCTACATTAAAAGATATGCTTCTAGTCTGTAACAGGAAAGTGCCTCTGATGACTGTAGCTGAAGACACCAGACCAAGGCTGCTGCCAAGACCACCTCAGCGCGTTGCTGTTGCCAGCCCTGCACCTTCTCTTTCAGCTCAGCAGTACCCTGGGCAGCAGCGGAGACCAGCAATAGTTGAGCCCACTAAACCATGCCTGCTTTGTAATAAGCTAGGGCACTGGAGTAACCAGTGCCCCCTGAAAAGGGAATTTGATGAATTTAAAAATAGCAGGGGAGGAGAACTGCAAGCCCTCCCTGGGGGTCAACAACAAAAAAACGAAGAATAAAGCGCCAGCCTGCCAGGCGTGCAGACATAAAAGGAGCAGGCCAAGAGAATAAGGGTAGCAAAATAAATCAAGCGCGCAATAATATTAACATTTGTGTAAGTGAAGCACGTGCTTCAAAGACCAAGTCTGATAGTCCACTGTTGAAAGTGAAACAAAATAACCTTTGTTATGATTTAAGTGATTCTGTATTAACCGCATCTTCTGTCAATGAGCCTTACAGGTTGCAGCTGACAGAGTCACTCCACCTGAAGGACACTGACTGGCATTTTGTTTCTGTAAATCCTGAACAGAAGGGTACTTGGAACCAAATTCGTTGTAAGTACATCATCACTGGGGACAAAACACACCACAAGAGATCGAAATTGCTCCGGGACTGACAACATCAGATCCCAAGCAATTTGTTCTCAGCCTGCACTGTTTCCACCCACCCCTGTTTCTTCCCAAGGGACAAATTGTTGCTCAAGCTATCCCTGTGCCATCTTTACCTGAAAATGTCGATAAACAAGGGCCCACGGTCGCCCGGGTCCAAGTTATTTGGACAGATAAACCCAAATTGTGGTGCAATGTCAGTGGGGGTGGGGAGTCTAAACGCATTGAGATGCTTGTAGACACAGGTGCAGACTGCACAGTGATTCCAGTACAAGACTGGCCAGCACACTGGCCTTTACAAAATGTTGCTGGTCACCTTCGAGGTGTAGGAGGTCTGCAATTGGCAAGGCAATCCAAAAGCATTATTCAATTTGAGGGTCCAAACGGACAATTGGCAAATATCCGTCCATTTGTGTTAGATTATTCAGAACCTTTGTTAGGGAGAGATTTAATGGCCCAGTGGGGTGTCACAATTAATATTCCAGACTCTCCACAGCATTTTTGTGCAGCAGTCATTAAACAACAGCGCCCCACTCAAAAACTTAAGTGGAAAACAGACGAACCAGTTGATGTGAAACAGTGGCCACTCAGTAAACAAAAAATAAAAGTGCTTGAAGAACTAGTACAAGAGCAACTAAGAAAGGGCCACATTGTGGAGACCATGTCCCCATGGAACTCTCCAGTGTTTGTCATCCAAAAAGCTGACAAAAAGAGGTGGCGACTTCTCTGTGACCTCCGACAAATTAATAATGTAATTGAAGATATGGGTTCTCCCCAGCCTGGTATGCCATCCCCAACAATGCTTCCTCAAGATTGGAAATTAGCTGTTATTGATATTAAAGATTGTTTTTTCCAAATCCCATTGCACCCTGATGATGCACCGCGTTTGGCATTCTCTGTCCCTTCTATCAATTCAGAAGCTCCTATGAAAAGGTACCATTGGACTGTTCTTCCTCAGGGCCTGAAGGTATCTCCAGCTATCTGCCAGTGGTATGTCTCCTCCTTGCTTTCCCAGTGCGTGCAGCCGCAGAGAAAGCCATCATTTATCATTATATGGATGATATCCTTGTGTGTGCCCCCAATGATGATTTACTAACACATGCGCTTGACCTAACGATCGATGCATTGATTGTTGCAGGGTTCGAGCTCCAGGAACAGAAAATTCAAAAGATGCCACCTTGGAAGTATTTGGGCTTAGAAATTGGAAATAGGACCATTGTTCCTCAAAAACTAGAAATCAATCCAAGGATCAAGACCCTTGCGGATGTCCACAAGTTGTGTGGGTCTTTGAATTGGGTAAGACCATGGCTTGGTCTGACTAATGAAGACCTTGCCCCTCTTTTCAATTTACTGAAAGGGGGAGAGGACCCAGGTGCTCCTAGGTCTATTACCCCAGAGGCACGGAAAGCTCTAGAAAAGGTTCAGATTGCAATGTCCACAAGACAGGCCCACCGATGCCGGCCTGATCTGCCATTCAAATTTATCATCCTAGGTAAGTTGCCACACCTCCATGGAATTATTTTCCAGTGGGAGGAAAAACAAACACCTAAGGCAAAGGACACACCAAAAAAGGACCGGGACCAGAGGGACTCTCTCTTGATCATAGAATGGGTTTTCCTCAGTCACAAAAGGTCCAAGAGGCTGACAAAGCCTCAAGAGCTGATAGCAGAACTGATCCGGAAAGCAAGGACCCGGATCAGGGAGTTAGCAGGATGTGATTTTAAGTGCATTCACATTCCAGTTGAGTTAAAATCAGGTCAAAATACTATGAAAATGCTGGAACAATTGTTTCAAGAAAATGAAGTGTTGCAGTTTGCTCTGGATTCCTACTCAGGACAATTTTCAGTAGCACGGCCCGCTTGCAAATTGTTTGAACAAGATGTTCAATTTACTTTAAAATTAAGAACTGCTCTAAGTAGGAGACCTTTAAAAAGGGCTCTAACTGTCTTTACAGATGCGTCCGGGAGGTCCCACAAGTCTGTTATGACTTGGAAAGATCCTCAAACCCAGCAGTGGGAGACGGACATTGCTGAGGTGGAAGGTTCACCTCAGGTTGCTGAATTGGCTGCAGTTGTTAGGGCTTTTGAAAGATTCTCAGAACCATTTAATCTGATTACAGACTCTGCATACGTGGCAGGAGTAGTATCCAGAGCAGATCAAGCAATACTGCAAGATGTATCTAACATTGCACTTTTTGAATTGCTCTCAAAACTGGTAAAGTTAGTCACTCACCGAGAGCAACCCTTTTATGTGATGCATGTCAGGTCACACACTGACTTGCCAGGGTTTATCGCTGAAGGCAACAGAAGGGCAGATGCTCTTGCTGCACCTGCAGTGATGGCCACTCTCCCAAATGTTTTTGAACAGGCAAAAATCAGCCACCAGCTTTTCCACCAAAATGCACCTGGCCTGGTTCGCCAGTTTAACATCACTCGAGAACAGGCCAAAGCGATTGTGGCCACGTGCCCAAATTGCCAACAACATGCACTCCCTACAGTGAGTACGGGAGCAAACCCAAGGGGACTGAACAGTTGTGAACTGTGGCAAACAGATGTAACACACATACAGGCTTTTGGACGGCAGAAATATGTTCATGTTAGTGTAGATACCTTTTCTGGAGCGGTCTATGCTTCTGCCCACACAGGAGAGTCATCTATTGATGGTATTAAGCACCTCTTACAGGCTTTTTCTTTCATGGGCATCCCCAAGGAGCTGAAAACTGATAATGGGCCTGCTTATAAATCCAAGGAATTCGGGAGCTTCCTGCAGCAATGGGGAGTAGAGCACAAAACTGGCATCCCCTACTCCCTACAGGTCAAGCCATTGTAGAAAGAACTCACCGTGATATTAAAAGGGTCCTGGACCAGCAACAACAGGTTCTGAAGGTAGAACCTCCCCACATCCGGTTATCCAGGGCACTATTCACAATCAATTTTCTGAATTGTTCTTTTGACAGCCTGAACCCACCCATCCTACGCCACTTTGGGGGGAACAGTCACAGGTTGATGAAAGAAAAACCTCCAGTTTTAGTAAAGGATCCTGAGACTTGGAAAATGGTGGGACCTTACAAATTGGTTACTTGGGGACGTGGATACGCCTGTGTGTCCACCCCCTCTGGTTTAAGGTGGGTTCCTTCCAAATGGATAAAGCCCTATGTTCCCAAAGTCTCAGAGAAATCTGCAGAAGCACCCCAGGTTGCTCACGCTGCCTGGAGAAGAAAACGCCGCACGCGTTCTCTGGAGGAAATTCCATTTAAGCCTCCTATCTGGAATAGTTTGTAATATATGTTTGTCTCAAGTTTTTGTACCAGTTTAGATCCCACTGTTCGTGTGTAGCCTCGAGACGTCATGAGACTGAGCCTGCTTCTCGTCCTACTCGTGATCATCCCACCTGCAATCTCCTACATAGTACTGCAGCCCAAACCACATATGGACTACCTCGATAAAGGTTCTCAGACATCAACAGAGAAACTGACAACGAGCTGAATGGACTTTTCAATGGCTGGGGACTCTCGGGCTGGTTGGGATCTATTCTGAAAACTGTAATTTTAGTGCTGTTTATTTTAGTTGTAGTTATTGTAGTTTTTAGCATTGTTTTTGGAGTAATCAGACGCATGGTTCTCAAGTTAATCTCAAGCTCATCTCCCCCTCCTGAGGTCTACCATTTGGAAGCCCTCAGTGCTCCAGTGGATGACCTAGAAGCCTCAGTAGAATCATTCTGCACCATAAACACAGTCCTCTTCTTTTTAAACAAAACTAGGGGGAGATCACTTGTTGTGGTGTGTTGCAATATCCTGTTTTACCTTCTCCCTTCCCCCTCGCCCCTCGCTGAGTGTGCCCTGTCAATCAGGCTAACATACCAGCAAGGCGTCGTGTGATAGGTGACCCTAGTACCTGGAGACCCTGCCCCTTCACCTGGTTGGTGACTCACCTGTCCCCTCCCCTTCCCCTGTCCTGAGCTTAAAATGTGAATGAGACCATGCGGCCTTTATTCTGTTACCAGCAGTGGCCCAGTGCAGACGTATCTGTACTCATGGAATAAACATCTGGCTACCTTCTAGCAGAATCCATTCCCTTTCTCTCCACCATCGCCAGAAGCTCTCTCCTGAGGAGAACGGAGTCCTGTCTTGTGCCCCGCTGCATTCTGCCGCCAGCCAAGGTATCTCTGGGGTTAAACACCACAGTGCTGCCTCTGGCCAAGCAGCGAAGGTCAGAACTGGCCTAGGCACCATCTAACTGGTTATATTGGGATATTTATTCTAATAATCACTTATTCTATAAGCAGCTAGGTAATGTTTCAAGATCATCAGCCTTTGTTCTTGTGGGTTACTTCAACCTACCAGACATCTGCTGGGAACTTAATACAGCAATAAAGAGGCACTCCAGGAAATTCTTAGAATGTATGGAGGACAACTTTTTGTTGCAGCTGGTGGGTGAACCCACCAGGGGAGGGACTATGTTAGATCTGCTGTTTGCAAACAGAGATGGGCTGGTGGGAGATGTGGTGGTTGGAGGTCGCTTGGGGCAGAGTGATCACGAAATAATAGAGTTCTCAATATTTGGTGAAGTCAGGAAGAGCACCAGTAAAACTGTTGCATTGGACTTCCGGAGGGCAGACTTTGGCCTGTTTAGGAGACTTATTCAGAGCGTCCCTTGGGAAGCAGTCCTAAAAAACAAAGGAGTTCAGGTAGGGTGGGCATACCTCAAAACAGATCTTGAGGGCACAGGAACAGACCATCCCTGTGTGCCGAAAGATCAGTCAACGGGGTAAACGTCCAGCCTGGCTGGGCAAGGAGGTTTTGGAGGAACTTAAGAATAAAAAGAGGATGTATCAGCATTGGAAGAAGGGTCAGGTCTCTAAGGAAGTATTCAAGAAGGCTGCTAGAGCATGCAGAAAAAAAATTAGGGAGGCCAAAGCTCAGTTTGAACTTAGAATGGCAACTTCTGTAAAGGATAATAAAAAATGTTTTTACAAATACATTAATGGTAGAAGGAAAGGTAATACCAGCCTTTGTTCTTTATTAGACAAAGGAGGGAACTTAGTATCTGCAGATGAGGAAAAGGCAGAAGTGCTTAATTATTGAAGTTGGGAGACGACCCACCTTGCATTGGTCAGCCATCTACTCCGATTTATTGATCAATCAGGCACCTTTTATAACAGTGTTAATCAAGCTCATGCATATTGCAAAATCTGAGCTCACAATAGGCCAGAGATAACATACCAACTCCACCTTATGTTTCCAATACCAAGATTTGGGTTCTCAAAATTATTCTTGCTTTCCCAAAACAGCCAAAGATAGAACATCCACTTGTTATGAGAAAGCTGCCTGAGAACTCTGATGTGCAAGGCTCTCAAGGCCTTCATGTTTGTCACTTTTACCTGTAGTTAAAAATAACCTGAGAACCTCTGCTGTTCACAGAAACAGGCTGTGAGAACCTGCTCCTCATAGCTGCCTTCTAGGCCATCCCTGAAAAAATCTCCAACACTTAATGCCTATTTTGCCTCAGTTTTTAGTGGGAAGATGACTTGCCCTCAAGACACCTGCCCGCCTGGGCTGGTTGATGGTGACAGGGAGCAGAATGGTCCCCCCCATTATCCAAGAGGAGGCAGTCATAGAACTACTGAAATGCTTAGATATTCATAAATCTATGGGACCAGACGGGATCCACCCCAGGGTAATGAGAGAGCTGGCAAATGAGCTTGCAAAGCCACTCTCCATCATTTACCAACAGTCCTGGCTCACTGGTGAGGTTCTGGATGACTTGGAAGCTGGCCGATGTGATACCCATTCACAAAAAAGGTGCAAAGGAAGATCCTGGTAATTATAGACCAGTCGGCCTGACCTCAGTACCTGGCAAAATAATGGAACAGTTTATATTAAGCGCCATCACGCAAAATTTACAAGATGGCCAGGGTATCAGACCCAGCCAGCATGGATTTAGGAGGGGTAGGTCATGTTTGACCAACCTGCTCACCTTTTATGACCAGGTAACCCGCCTAGTGGATGCAGGGAAGGCTGTAGATGTTGTTTACTTGGATTTCAGCAAGGCCTTTGACACTGTCTCCCACAGCATACTCCTAGACAAGCTGGGAGCCCATGGCTTGGACAGGAGCACTCTTTGCTGGGTTCAGAACTGGCTGCATGGCCGGGCCCAGAGAGTGGTGGTGAATGGTGCTGCATCCAGCTGGTGACCAGTCACCAGTGGTGTCCCTCACAGATCTGTGCTGAGGCCAGTTCTGTTTAATATTTTTATTGATGACATGGATGAGGGCTTAGAGTCGTTTATTAGCAAATTTGCAGATGACACTAAGCTGGGAGCGTGTGTTGATCTGTTAGAGGGACAGAGGGCTTTGTAGAGGGACTTGGAACGGTTGGATGGATGGGCAGAATCTAATGGGATGAAGTTCAATAAGTCCAAGTGCCGAGTCCTGCACTTTGGCCACAATAACCCCCTGCAACGATATAAGCTAGGAACGGTGTGGCTGGACAGTGCTCAGGTGGAAAGGGACCTGGGGGTGCTGGTTGACAGTCGGCTGAACATGAGCCAGCAGTGTGCCCAGGTGGCCAAGAAGGCCAATGGCATCCTGGCCAGTATCAGGAACGGTGTGGCCAGCAGGAGCAGGGAGGTCATTCTTCCCCTGTACTCAGCACTGGTGAGGCCTCACCTGGAGTATTGCATCCAGTTGTGGGCCCCTCACTTTAGGAGGGACGTTGAGATGCTTGAGCGGGTCCAAAGGAGAGCAACGAGGCTGGTGAGGGGCTTGGAACACAAGCCATATGAGGAACGACTGAGGGAGCTGGGGTTGTTCAGCCTGGAGAAAAGGAGACTCAGGGGTGACCTTATCACTCTCTTCAACTTCCTGAAGGGTGGCTGTGGTGAGCTGGGGGTCGGTCTCTTTCTCCAGGCAACAACAGACAGAACAAGAGGACACACAGTCTCAAGTTGCGCCAAGGGAGATACAGGCTAGAATTAAGGAGGAAGTATTTTACAGAAAGAGTGGTCAAATACTGGAATCATCTACCCAGGGAGGTGGTAGAGTCACCATCCCTCGAAGAGTTTAAAAAAAGACTGGATGTGGCACTTGGTGCCATGATCTAGTTGAGGTGTTAGAACATGGGTTGGACTCGATGATCTTACAGGTCTCTTCCAACCTAGAATTTCTGTGATTCTGTGATTCTGTGATTCTGTGATTCTGTGAATGTGCTCCCTGTTGACGGAGTGACCAAATTATCTTTTGTCTCCTTAAAAAGGAAAAGACCCCAGAAATTTCTCTCTGCAATTTGGTAAAAAGACATCTCATAGGACCTTTGGGACTTCACCTCAAACCTGGGGCTGCCCAATTGAACAGAGGCCAGAAGGTCCCACCTAGGTAATTCACTAGAAAAAGAAGAGAACAAAGGAAATAATTGCTTTTGTGGGGTGTTTTTAGCAAGAGCAAGAACCTCTTGCCCCTAGCTTGGTTTTTCTCTGTAAGAGCTTTGTTATTTTGCCTTTTATTAAACCTTTTTCTGTTTCCAACACTACCTCAGAAGCCATCCTGCTAATTTTATTCCATTTGATGTAGCTGGGCTATCTCGGGTGTGATAGCTTCTCTGAGAGCTCATAAGACCTGACTTGAGGAGAAAACCTATCACATACATACTTTAAAACTCATTTTGTCTTTGAGTTTTAGAGTCTCTCTCTGCATGTCACGACCAATGGGACAGAGATGTTTGGGACTGTACTGATCCAGATGATTCTGGGTCAGATAAGACCATTGACATTGGCCCTGTATTGTGTAGGAAAACAGAATATGATGCCAATGGACAACAGGTTATAAAACATTATATAGACGACTATACACAGCATAAGATTAATTATATGCTTGATAGATTCAAACAAAAATCTGGAGAATCATTATTAACACGGATGGTGCAACTCCACAACTTGGGAGCCACTGGTGTAGGTACAGACCCCAGAGACAATAGGAAATTTATGACTTTGAGCTCGGATTCTTTTATTCAAGAGGCATTTTGGGGAACACAGCTAAATACTAAACTGCTGTCAGTTGTAGCTGAGAAGTGTAAAATAATAAGTACCCAGTAGAAAGTGAGTGGCTGGGGGGGGATAGACCTTGGTACACATTAAGAAATTGCATGAAGCATCTTGAGGAGGAATGAAAACAGTTGTTTTTATTGGAGATGAAGACACAATGCTACAAAATGTTTTATCAGTACACATGAGAAATTGATAAATTAAGGTTGGTCCTCCTGCATATGAAAATGCCATAATGACCCTGTAAATTACTGAAACAGGAAATTCAGTTGCAGATGTGAGAAAAAATACAGCAGTTAGGGGATTTGGGAGAATGGGAGCCACGTGGATCTGGATGGAATAAATCAGACTCCCTGTCTGGAGAGGAAAATAAAGTTTCAAAAAAAGAAATGTTTGCTGCACTTCTGAAAGACTGAATGGTGCGAGAAAATATAGATGGAATTCCCACTAATGAAATGTGGAGGATTTACAAAGACTGTGGGCTGAATAAACTAAATAAGAAAGTACAGAGCTCCCAACTGAAAATTAGGGCCCCAGAAGATGCAAGTCAGCCATTGGCTTCACCTTTGGAACCTTGATGGGACATTCCATCTGCCCGTGGAAGGTCTCCCATGGGTGGGTCCTTAGTTCCAGGGGGAAGGAGGATTGGAATCTGTACACTAACTTGCTGTACCCCTTACAGGAAGTGCAGGAAATAGAAGTATATCATAACCAAGATTAGGAAATAGGCCAAGCTCCAGTACAGGGATGGGCAAGAAAGGATTGGCATTCCCATGTGGAACTTCAAAGTTTTTGGAAAAACCAGTCTACTCAAACAATTAAAACCCTTGTGGATACTTGAGCAGAGGCCTCGCTAATTTATGGGAATCCAAAAAGATTTAAAGGCCAAACGGTTTTAATAAGTGAATTAGGAGGTAAACAAATTGAAGCTGTACAAACACAAAGTGAAATGAAAATAGGAAATTTACCATGACAAAAATACTCAGTTCCAGCCCCTGAGTATATAATTGGAATTGATATCTTAAAGAACTTAACTTTAGAATTACCAGATGGACAGTGTCAATTTGGCACCAAGCCATATATTAGTATGAGACCTATTCTGGTAGAAAAGGTAAAAATACCTCCAGTAGAAATTCCCCAGCCACAAAATTAGTCTCTTTGAAGCAGTATTGCATTCCTGGAAGGCAGAAAGAAATAATGTTAGCAATTAAAGATTTGCTTGAGGCACGTGTCTTAAAACCCATAACCACATCTTGGAATAATCCTGTATGGCATGTTAAGAAAAATGATGGGTCATGGTGAATCATTGTGGGTTTACACAACCTGGTTTTTGGTACTGGAGGGCCACAGAGGTCGCTTCTGTGAGAAGCTGCTAGAAGCTTCTACCATGCCTGGCAGAGCCAGTCCCTGATGGGTCTGAAGATGGTCATGCTGCTGGCCAAGGCTGGGCCAATTAGAGATGATGGTGTACTGGGGTGACTTTATGATGCTTGTATCCCCATTCACATGTTCTGTTTATGCTGGATATTATGTTCTGTGCCTTCAAGACCGGCTCTGAAGAGCAAATGTTTTGCTTTGGTTTTGTTATCAGCCTGCTACCCCATGGCTGGCAGGACACAGAGATGGGGCAGTATATAGTGCGGCTTTTGCTTTTTGCTTGGCTTTTTGCTTTGCTCTTGCTTTTTGCTTTGCTCCTGCTTTGCTCTTGCTTTTTGCTTCTGCTCATTAGTTAGTTTAGCTAAGCAGTCTGAATTTTTCCCTGGACTGTTTTTCCTTTCCCTTTTTTGGAACCACTTGAACCTGCTCTGGACTGGGACCTGGGAAACACCGAGAGTTTGCACCTTGTGGCCTGCAGCAGCTATTCCAGCACCAGAGGGACTGATAACAGAGCAATCACTCCCAAGAGAGACTTTCTGAATTTGTCATCTTTTTCAGAGCAGTGAAAGAGTGTTGTCATCCAGTATTGTTCATTTTGTGTGCTGAGGGGTGCTTTGCCTGTTAAATAAACAGTTTTTTTCCATTTGTCTCCGAGGAATCCTTCCCGAACCGGTTGGGGGGAGAGGCCGTGTGGGTTTGCTTTCTGGAGGGGCCCCCTTTGGAGGTTTTCTCCCAAATTTTGCCCTAAACCAGGACAACATCCCAATGTTGCAATTCATCAGTTACATCAAGTACCAGCCACTTGTATAGATGTAGCTCATCAGTATCAACAACATATGATCCATTTTAACATTACTTTTCCTAAATTACCAAAGTGTAGCCAAAAATGAGCCTGGTATATAATACCTTGTTAGGAGGAGTAGGAGCTGAAGTAGGCTTTTTAAATTTTGTTGATATTGGGGCTATGAATAATAAATTGAGTCGTACTGGATATGATGTGGGGCAAAATTTCCAGTTGAAAGCTAAGTGAATGCCTACCACATTCAAGACAAACACTATAATATGATACTGAATTTTTAAAGTTCAGTTGGACAGAATGAGAGCAGTTTCAAGCTGATCAAAATCTTACACAGAATCACAGAATGAATTAAGTTGGAAAAGACCTATGAGATCATTGAGTCCAACCTATGACCTAACACCACCTTGTTAACTAGAACATGAATTGAACTGAATGTACGGTGCAAGCATTATATGTTCTTATGCAGAAAAACAAGACACAAAGTGATCTAATATCTAGTAATGAACTGCTTTGGTGATCAATATTTGAAACATATTCTAACACAACACAGGGTACAACTGACACCACAAACTGTAAAATTTACTGATTTATACCGTACCAGACAAATAATTAATTATAACATTAGTAATGTCAAAATTATGTACAAATTTGTCATAGTGCTTGTAATCTTTGGAGAAGAATCTTTCGTGCCTGAATATCGGTTACCAAGTTTCACTGGAATGTATATCAACAAACAACACAGAATTCATAATCTATATCTATGTAACATAGTGTGGAATGGTGTTCTTTGTGGACAGGGATCACAACTATATGAATCTTATTTACTAGAACATTCAGTTAAAAACTGTAAATGGGCAATATTACCTTCTTTCCAGATGTTTATTGAAATAGGACTGCAACAAATATGTATTGTCACAAATGATGAACAAACTATGTAAATGTATAATTTAACTGCTCCTTTTTCAGGGTGTTTAGAAAATGTTACACATCTAATTTGGCAAAACTGGATTTATGTATGTTGATCTGATATAAATGAGCAAGTAACTATGTATTGGCACTCCAAATATCTAAACATTTCCATAGGTGTATTGTTGCACAAAACCTTGTTACAGGCTTCAGAACATAGGCAAAAATATTTGTCAATATGAAATAAAACTTTAGCAGAATGTCAAATGAAGACTGTAATAGTAGAAGACAAACTGCTATCTAGCCAAATTGGAACTGCCCATCATTTTGTTCCTGGATATTCACCCACCGCCACTAAGGCATTAGATGTATTGGTGGACCCTATCTTAATTGCCTTTATTATAATTTTACTAACAACAATGTTTAATTGCTTTATTTGGTATAAATTAAAATGGATTGATAGCACCTATATGCCATATTCATTAACTTGAAGTTCACACAGAGGTCAAAAGACCGAATTATGTGGTAGGCCCTATGAGGAGACTGAACCAAAGTTGACCTCTGTGTGAACTTTCAAACATATGTGCCTGTCTTGGGGTGATTTTATGATGATGCTTTATTCCCAAACTGTCTGCTTTATGCCCAGAAAAACGAGTGCTGTAGCTTTAAGATGGACCCGATGGGTGGGGCAGGGAGCCTTGGGCTCCTGCGTGGGCTCTGTTCAAGCTCTCACTCTCCAGCTCTCCATGTGTTCCAAACAGTGTGGATCTGGACACCACATTGTTCCTTTTGTTGGATTGGTTTGAGATTTTTTTTGCTAGAGTGAAGCAAAAAGGTTTTTTCCTTTTCCCTAGCCTGGAGGCTGGACAGGGAATTCTCTACGCGATTTGTTGTTTGTTTTTTAATTTTGGGGGGTTTTTTTGGTTTTTTTTCCCTTGAACTGTTTCAGTTCGGCCCTTTTTTTTTTTTCTTTTTTCCTTTTTCTTTTTTCTTTTTATTCGGAGCTGGCAGGACCGCTTCGAACCCATGACCTGGAAGGAGCTGAACTGACATGAGAAAGGACATTAAAATCCACCAACTTTGGCTGCTGCATGGAGAAGACCCACGCCAGAAATCCAACAGGTTCCCAGCTGCTGTGAACTCTTCTCCTCCCGTCCCCATTGAAAAAGAAGGGCAGTCACCATCTTTGCCTCTTGGCCTCGTGGCAAGGTGGGGATGGGGTGTAAGGTTCAAATTATTTTTTCCTTTTCCTTTCATTTTCTGTGCCTTGCGGGCACAGTGGTTGGTGGTTTTTTTTGGTTTTTTTTGTTAATAAACAGTACTTTTTTTTTCACTTTCATCCCCTGGTATCCATTTCTCTCGCTGGCAGAAGAAAGGGGAGTCACTGAAGCCCTCTCTCTTTAGAGAAAAGCACTTATTTTAGAGTGTTTTTCCTCCTAGAATTTGTTTTGAAACTGAGACAGTACCTTTTCAAAACAACATATGCAATTTTAGGAAAAATGGGGCTTCGTGCTTGACATGCTGAGGTGCTTGGCCAGCGGACGGGTATGCCAGACCATAAAGTTCCAAAATAAACTTCCAGTCACATACCCTTATACAAGTAGCAATATAAAAGAGAAGCCTCACCTATGAGCAGATGCACTACGTAGGATTTCCCAATTAGCAGGAAGGTGGTTTTGGTCCTTTGCTGAAGTACAGACCATGATAATGGTAACCTAAATGGGTAACTGGTGATGTATCTTTTCTTAATCACTAGCTGTAGTCTGTAGTAATGATTCGATACATTGCCTTTCTATGCTTATTTCTGTTATCTGCTTATTGTCTTTGGAGAGCCTGGGGGGCAACCCCTGAGTTGGGGAGACACAAGAAGCTTCCCTCAAAAAGCTGTTGATTCCTCACTGGCTCCTTCCCCTGTTCCTAGGTTCCTGAGCCACTCCCTCCCTATTCCCTGATTGGCCCTTATCTTTGTACTGTGTGGCAGTGGAGGTTTGAAAATGTTTAGTCTCTCCCTGTCTGTGGCAGTGGTGGTTTGAAGATGTTTAGTCTCTGTCTGAGGTTGTTTGCCCCCTGTATCACCATGGTAGTTAATAATTCCAGATTTTTCCCTATCTCAAAAAATCCTGCCCCTTTATCTAGAGAATTCTCTGTCAGTTATGATTTTTCCTTTTTGCCATTGGTCTGTGTCTTTCCTGCTTCAGGTTATGTTTACAGTTGCCACTCTAGCTAGCCAGACAGTCCCCTCCCGGGTTTCCACCCCCCTCCTCCATAAAAGATGCTGTTTTCCTATTTTCCCGCTCTCTGCCACTGCCCCCTCTTCGAGTCCCACGGCTCCCGTGCCCCACCGGCACTCGCCGCAGCGCAACCCTTTGCAGCCGGCACCACTCTCCGTCGTGAGAGAGAAGAACACCCGTGTGGCATCAACTGCCCCGTTCCGGTGACGGGAAAGCCGCCGCTGCTCCCGTGCGCCCTCCCCGGCGCTCCCCCTGTGCCGCCCGCGCTGCCGCGGCTCCTGCCAAGAGAGAGATCGCTCATACGGTTGGCGCCGCCGGGGCTCTCGCTGCCCGCATGTCTCCTACTGCGGCAGGAGAGGATCTCTGCCGCTGCCCGCGCGGCTCCTGCCACAGGAACAACTGCCACCGCCGGCGCTGCCGGTGCCCGCAAGGTTGCGTCACCTGCCTCGCTTCGGCGTTGCTCGTGCCGCGGGAAAGAATAACTCCTGTGCCACGCCTCCGGTTCCAAGCAGCGCCTCCCCGGCACCGCTTCTGCGTGAGAAAGAAATAAAGCAGCTCGAAGAAGGAAGCAGAGAGAACTTCCTTTTCCCTTCTCCTCGATCCTTTGTCGTTGGGTCCACGTTTATCGGCCGCCTCTGGCAGTTTAGGGAACCCAGCCAGTGGCCGAACCGCAATCCGGCCTGCCAGCGGCAGAGGTAAGGCGCGGCCCCTCCTGGCGAGCGTGTCGATCACCTCCTGCGATCAGGGGGCAACATCAGAACTGCCCGGAGACCAGGGTCACCCCCGTCCCTGAGAGCGAGAGAAACCTGGACCCTCCACAAGTGTGTGCCTGGGGACTCTGAACATCTCACCGCGCAGCTGAATTAAACATCTGTGGATATTATGCAAAGGCCCTTTTTGCTTCCTTACTCTGGACTTTACTAGCAGCAATACAGGCTGCAACAAATCGCACCCGAACAGGGACTTCTTCTGGAAAACATCTGCACTAGACCACCCTGAGAATTTGAGGCTTTTTACCCCAGTGTGGTGAGTTTGAAATTTTTGTTCTTTCCTCCTTTTACTCTCGAGTGTTGGGAAGAGACAGGGTTAAGATGGAAACAACACTCACCTACACACAACAAGAAGTTTACCTCCACCTTAAAAAGTCTTTTCTTCAAGAAAATTTTTGTTTTTCAGAGGGGGAGTTGAAGGGTTTTTTACACTGGTTATTCAAGCATGTAGTATATGGTAGAGATAATTCATGCTATATATGTGTATAAAATATTGTAGAATCTAAGGTATGTCTGTGATCACCCTGGCTGGGAGCAGAGTCTTGTGGTTATTCAATTAGTTCCCGGACAATGTTAAGATAATATCAAGTCTGTTAACGTATGAAAGAAACCTTCCTGGCCCATGATTGATAGTTACAGTGGAATGTCTAAATCACTCACGGGACTTGCACCTGGGAAGATTACACCTACCTTACTCAAGAACCTGCCGTCACTCTACTACATACGAATGCAGACTCCACGGAGGTGCTCAGACATTCGTCTGGACCCCTGGATCTACCTTTGTCTGTTCCTGCACATATATGGATCCAGTTCTACATGTGAAGAGACAGAAAGAAATGTTTGGTCATCCCTGCCTCAGGCAGAAAAAACTGTATATAAGCTACCTGCTTGAAGCATTCGGGGTGAACCACTGAGGAAACACTGTCACTTTGTCAGTCGGATCCTGGTTCACCCAGCGCCTGCACTCGGGGCTGACGCTGTCTTGGCTGTGGTGGTTTTTCGAAATTCTATTTTTGTTAATGATCTAATAAATCTATGTTAAATTTCTGTTATAAAATTGGCTGCCGATTTGATCATTTATAACAAGCATTTCCCTTATATTTTGCAAAACTCAGTCCTAACCAATGAATTTTTGGAAGTACTTTGGGAAAAGTTAAAAACTAAGACAGAATTCCATCCTTTATTTAATATGATTGTTATGAACAAAAATTCAGTTAATATTTTTTTTGTGAGAAAGAGTTACAGGGACGCAGCCAGGTCTCTGTCTCTGCCAGAGTTCTTAGTGTTTTGTCATGGTAATCACGGGTCGTTAGAGCTTATCTCCTCTTTTGTATTAGTAAAAGGCCTGGCTGGGTGGAGTGATGGCCCTTCCCCGAGGCAGTGCTCTCTTCCAACATAGTGAAGACACCTGAGAGGGTGGGGGGGGTTATGCAAAGTGACTCCAAAGACCAGAATGCT
The DNA here is from genome assembly GCF_028769735.1 of Zonotrichia leucophrys gambelii. Classification (NCBI taxonomy): domain Eukaryota; kingdom Metazoa; phylum Chordata; class Aves; order Passeriformes; family Passerellidae; genus Zonotrichia; species Zonotrichia leucophrys. The sequence goes on from NW_026992240.1 coordinate 984,215, forward strand.
TTGTGAGACCACGACTCGAAACCCACAGAGAAAACCCCAAAAACAATGAGCCAAATAAGAATTGAGAGACTAAAGTGGTGTCTAGACATGAGGAGCCAAGTGCTGAGCCTGCAGAGATGCAGAGTACCTCTCGCCCTGAGCAGAGAGTCATCCCAACGCCGGGACCAGCCAGCTGAGACGCTGAGAGAGGGAACATCTGACGGGGACATCATGCCCTAAAGGCTCCCACGAGGACTGGATCCCCCGGCTCTGCCCCTAGTGGACAGAGCTGCGCATATCCTCCTCCTCTGAGTCGCCCTGGGAGACGCGACAGGGACTGCAGCCCTGCCGAGCTGCCCAATCCTGAGCTGATCACTTTTAATAAAGGCATTAAAAAGGAGAAGAAGTCTCCTGGCCCTGTTTATTTCAATGATGATGCAATGCATTCTGAATCTTGAGGATGGTGAACCCCACCTGAAAACCCCTCCTCCATGTTCCCCTCTTTGTGCCTCTGCACCTCCTCCCTTGTTGCAAGGAAAGACTCCTCCAGGTTCTCCCATTCATACTCCTGCTGCCCAAGTTGGCTCTCACTGCATGGCCGTGGCTGCATGGTCACATTCACCTGCTCAAGATGGTGGAGACCGCATGGCAGGGGCCACGAGGTCCCTCTTTCTGCCCTCTGGTCCTCACACCTCATCCCACAGTTCCCAAAGTCCCGGTCCCATTAGTGAAGGTGGTGGGGTACGAGCAGCTGCCCCTGATTGGCAATATACAGCTGCACCAGTTTCTTACAACCAAAGGGAAAGAAAACCCACATGTGCTTGCAGTGCTGGAAAGGACAGTAAACAAAAGAATGGATGTGTTTACCTCGGTTGCTATAGCACCACGAGACAAGGCGCAGGTGGCAAGAACTGCTCCCCCTCGCACCGAACTGCTGCCCTTGCAAAAAACCCGGGGTCGTCCCACTGCCGCTCCGCATGGCCAGAGCAAGCCGGCCGATACACGCTGACGAGTCCGGGTAGTGGCAGCCTGGTGCACCGGGGCCAATGGCAGGTGGGCGAGGCTGGCGGGCCTGGGGCGCCGCTGTTGCCAGGCGGTGAATGGCTCAAAGCTGCAGTCCTGGCAGCAAAACCGTCGCCCCCCGCCCACCGCTGCTGTAATAGAAGCCCTGCACCAGGAGCGCGTGCGGGCACCAGCCGAGACAGACCCCCGAGAAGGCGAAGGGGTCGAGCCTCAGCGCGGCTGCCAGCACTGGGAGCAAGACAAACTTCGCACGGCAGCACACCAGTGCCAGCAACACGTCCAGCACCACCAACACAAACACAAACCCACTGGCAAAGGTAAAAAAGTCCTTGCCATGAACGTTTTGGGGACAGTGAAATAGTTCAATGTAAAAAACAGATGCGGTTTCATAACCCGGAATGATAACAAAGAAGATGTGTTTGTTCATCAGACTGCTATAAAAAAGAATAACCCCAAGAAATACCTCCACAGTCTAGGAGATGGAGAAACTGTGGAATTTAATATAATACAAGGAAGAAAAGGCCCCCAAGTAGCTGATGGGACATGACCTGGTAGAGTTCCAGTGCAAGGTAGTAAACATGCACCAAACTGCAAACCTGTGAAATATTATCCACTTCATAGAAGTCCTACACACACCTACCAAGGAAATAGAACCCAAAAAACAACCATCAAGCCCCAGCAACAGCCTAAAAACCAAAAGGCCACAGAACACCGACAAGCTGTCCTGCACCTTAAAGTCCACCTCCATAATGACTGAACCTTCCAATCGGTTAAGTCCCACTTCTTCTAATACCCTTCCTCAATTCCTGTGGCTGTACTACCTCCCTCCCACTTTCCCCTTTTCCTTTCCATTGTCCTATTACCCTTTTGTTATGTTCCCACAAATTCCTACCTCCCTTTCCACCCTTCCATGGCCTTCCTCCACTAATCCCTTTTCCCAGAGTTCTTTCCCAATACCAGAGGGAGGGTGATTGGGAGGGAAAGAAAGGAAAGTTTCCCTAAAGTAATAATCTTTTTCTTAAAAGTTAATGATTTCTATTGGGAGTTTCCAACAGGCACACCACCACCTACACTACCTTGTACAGAGTCTATCACAGCCGACCACTCGACCACAGGTGACAGAGAACCAGTCCCTGCTGAAGGAACCTTCTCCTAACTCAGTTTCCTGATAAACCGTACTAAGAAAACCCCACATCCGTCCTGCCAGCTCTCAGTTTGGACATTGGGACTCAGAATTGTTTGCATTTTGAAAATTGTCTTATGGGTGCTTTTGATTGTTTTAGTCATTTTGTGTTGATTCAGTTGATCCTTCAGAGAAGCTTTCTTAATAATATTGAAACAGGAAGTTGTGGACACACTGGAGGGCAACCCCTGAGTTGAGGAGACACAAGAAGCTTCCCTCAAAAAGCTGTTAAGACCCCACTTGGTCCTTCTCCTGTTCCTATGTTCCTGAGCCACTCCCTCCCTATTCCCTGATTGGCCCTTATCTTTGTACTGCCCAGAGACCAGCTCCTACCCCCCCCCCGCCCCCCCCCCGGCCCCTTGGGAGAGAGAAACCTGGACCCTCCACAAGTGTGTGCCTTGGGACTCTGAAGATCTCACTGCGCGGCTGAATTAAACATCTGTGGATATTATGCAAAGGCCCTTTTTGCTTCCTTACTCTGGACTTTACTAGCAGCAATTCAGGCTGCAACAATTATCCATGTAGCTTATTTCTGTTATTTGCTTATCATTCATGTTATAAATAAGCCTATCTCTTAATAAGTCATTATTTTGTTCTGATCCCTTCGCTATCCACATTAATAAGCAAGAGGGCAGTAGTGTCTTTGTGGTTTGCCGGAGTGTGCAGTTGGCTAGCACCGGGTACCACATGGTGAGAAATCGCATGTGAATGGTTTGCCTATCTTATACACTCTGTTATTAATATTGTTGCTGTTACTGTTTGTTTTCTTATTTCATTGCTGGGTTTTGGTAAATTTGTCTTATCTCAACCTGTGATCTTTACCTTTTTGTGCCTCGAATTCTAGTCTCCAGCCCGTTGCGGGGGAAGGGTGGGGGGGTGAGGAGGGAGGGTGTGCAAGTGGGACCATGGTATGAGATCTTTCAGCGGGAGTACTAAACTAGCCAATACAATTCCTAAATCACAACAGCCTTATTTGGTGCCCACAGCACAAAGACTTGACATAAAAACAAACCTGCCCAGAGCGGGTTGGAAACAAATTTGATCTAGCATTTGCTGTACTGGTATGGAGTCACTGGTCACAATATTGCTTTGTCTGTTAATGTGGGTGTTGTACCTAACCCTGTATATATTCCAGTATGTGGTCCTCATGATGATCTTTTTCAGAGCAGGGAGAAGGATCAGCATAGCTTTGTTGCTGTACTGTGGGATATCAGTTTATGACAGGATAACATCAAGAGCAATGAGGGTCATTTGAGATGTGTATTCAATGCTGCTCTCCTGTCCGTACCTCAGATGCTACCTCTGGGAATTCATTAATAATTGTACCCAGTCTTGGAGTGGAAGAGGAGAAAATGACATTCCACACCTTTTCACCCCCTTTTCCTCCTTCAGGCCTGTTACAAGAGTTTTTGAGAATTTAGAATTTCCCTTGGATGTTAAGGAAAGCATGTTCTTATTGCTAAGTCTGCGAGGTCTCAGTGCAGTTCACACCATGTTTAGAGTCAAGAAAGAGATTTTTAGGAAGGTCATTCAGAGATCTGCCCCAAGGAGGAATAGTCATGAGTGGCATGCAATGTGGGAGAAAATGGGCCTGTTTCTGGACAAATTATCTCCTCCAATGTTTAGGGAGTTCACCCCTGAACAACTACAGGACCCTGATAAAATGACAGAATATTTGCAAGGAGAAAGCTGTGGCAACTCCAGAGAAAAACATTGCAGTGTGCTGGGCCCTGGCTACTTGTCATGGTTTTTCATGGGGGACATTTAGGGAAGTGATGCAAAGCTTCCAGCCACTGGAAAGCTGGACACACCTCTGTGAAAAACACATGTTAAAGACGAAAGAAACCCGGGAACTTCCTTTTGCAGTTCCGGCTGGCAGAGAGGTAACACGGCTGGGCGGCCCCCTGCCTTTCCCGGGGCACCCGCCAGCCCCCTCCCCACACCTCCGCGGCCAGGCAGGGGAGGGGAGGTCGCAGAGCCGAGCCGGGCCATGGCTGAAATTGCTAACATCTGTCTGCTTGCTACAGCCCTGCCACTCAGCCTGGGGTCCGGCTGGGCCCGCTGGGCCCCAGGAGCAGCCCCGGGCCGGGGCCTGCTCCCAAATCCCACCACCATGGAGATTTGCCTGCAACCACTGGGCAGGGGGAAGGAGAAGCCTTCCCCCCCGATGTGCTGCTGCTGCTGAATTCTGGCCTGGTTCATTAGACCCGAGCCATTCCCCCCAGCCGCAGTTCCGCTGTCTGTAGCACCCAGCCCGATCGGAGTCAGGTGACCATTTGCAGCCTCCAGGCGAGATAGTAACTCTTTCAGTGCTTCAATACTCCCTCGAGTGAGAGAAAGGAACAAGATGCAAGCATGTAAAGGAACAACATGAAGGCATCAAGGTCTTAAGAAGAAGTCAAGTCCCAGATAGGAGGAATGAGGAGATGCCTTAATCTTGGGGCTAAAATCCTCTGGTAAAGCTATGGAGAAAGACTCTTTTTCCCTGTAACATATGAAAGCCATGGGGAGATGAAGGGTTCAATTTGATTTCGAGCAAAGGCCTCCATGCCAAAGTAAGCAGATGTTAAAGTAGCTGTGATCCCATGAGAAGTTTGAACAGAGGAGAGAAGAGTGATCCTGTGCCCCCAGGAAGAGAAGACCTCTGTTCCCAGAGATGAAGATGATTTTAGAGTTAGATAATTAGAACTTTTGCCTTTGAACAGCTCATCTTTAGAACAGTACCCCATAAGTTGACATGGCCCATAAACACAGCTGTGGGAAAAGCTTGTGGAAAATGGGAGAGACTTCACGATTGCAGATATCCCTGGGCAGCTGCTAGTCGTGACAAAATTGAGAGCCACAAGAGAACTGCTTTTTTCTTGTGGGGAAATCTCCATAACATTAACAAGAGGGACTTCTCTCCTTAACTGAACTGAAAAAATACTATTTTAAAGGTGGTAAACTGACTGGAAATTTTAGGTTTTGTTTCTTTACATTGTCAGTGGAAAAGAAAAGGTTGTAGGGGGGAGGAGAAGTGTTCTGAAGGGTTTGTTTTGATTCTTGCTACTTTGTTTTTTTTTAGTTACTGTTAATAAAACTTTCTTTACAGCCTTTTAAAGTTTTGAGCCTGCTTTGTCTTTCTCCTAATCCTATCTCACAGCAGGAAGTGAGTACACAGGTGATTGGCCAGCACTGAACCCACTAGACTAGTTGGTGCATTGGCTGGGAAATCTAAAAATTGGTGAAATCTAATTGGCGAGCCAAAACCACTACACTACTATTTATCAAATACTGCTTGTCACTAGACAGCACCCTCAGGGGGAGAAGGAGAGAAGCAGACCAACAGGCACCATGGCCACTCAAACTGCAGCTGAGCCAGAGGAATAACTTGTGCCGGTAGCAGTCGCCCCTATCCAGAAGAAAAAATCCAAGACAAAATCAGTTCACTTAGTAAGGGATGAAGACGAGTAAGCAGGGCCCTGACAACAGGAGGAAGGGGCAGAATCAAAGATAATCACCCGACCCTGGGTGAGCTATGAGACATGCAAAAAGATTTCTGCCACCAATCGGGTGAGCCCCTGGTGACCTGCCTGCTCTGATGCTGGGATAGAGCAGCCCAGAGTTGAAAACTAGATGGTAGTGAAGCCAAGCAGCTGGAACCCCTGTCTGGGGATGTGGGCATTGACAAGAGCATTGGGAAGAGGACAGAAACTCTCAGCCTCTGGAGGTGATGCCTGTCAAGCATGAGGGAAAGGTATTTTCTCAAGGATAATCTATCAGTGCACCAGGGCAAGTAGAACACCATGGAGAAAGGTATCTAGTACCTGAGAGAATTTGCTGTGCTGGAGGTACTCTATAGGGATTCAAATAACGAGCAATCCCCTCTAGATTCAGATGAGGTCCACTGTACACAGTCCATGTGGTGGAAGTTTCTACAGACCATGCCATTGTCATATGCCAACTCATTGGCAGTGATGTCATGAACAAACAGTGAATAATTTGGTTGCCCAACTCTGGCAATATGAAGGAAGTCTGTCTTCCCCCATACAGGCCTGCATCTTGGCTGTAGAAACACTAAGGACCACCAGCAATTTAAAGAGGAAATATCCCATGCCCTGCCAGTACAGACAAGAATCTCTGCTATTAGGAAGAAGCACCACCCTGTTTAAAAGAGGGAACATACCTTGAGGTATTCTGTGATTTTACATTCATGATCACAGAGAAGAAATGCCAAAGTGGGATGGAAAACCCACGTCTGCCCTAGGACCATGGATACACGAGTTGAAAGGAAGAACAACCACCACAGGAATTTCTTCAAGAATAAATGCTGCTCCAGTTTCCAGTGGGCAACTCTTCACACAGAATAGATTATGTTATTTCTGATCCTCTTGAAGGAACCTCAAGTTGATCATAATTACAAGAAGTGAGCAATGAGTACCATGACCAGTACTAATTTGAGAGAGTTCAAACTGGAGAGACATGGATTTGATGGACAGACCACTCAGTGGATAAAGAATTGGCTGCATGGCCACATGCAAAGTGTTGTGGTCAACAGCTCATTGTCCAGGTGGAGACCAGTGACTAGTGGTGTCCCTCAGGGGTCAGTACTGGGGCCAATACTGTTCAACATCTTTGTTGGCAACATGGAGAGTAGAACTGAGTGCAGCCTCAGCAAATTTGCTGTGTGGTGCTGTTTACATGCTGGAGGGAAGGGATGCCATCTAGAGGGACCGTGACAGGCTTGAGAGGTGGGCAGATGCAAACCTCATGAAGTTCAACAAAGTCAAGTGCAAGGTCCTACACCTGGGTCACAGCAATCCCAGACACCCCAATAGGTTGGGGGGAAAAGTGATTGAGAGCAGCCATGCAGAGAAAGACTTGGAGGTGATGGTTGAATTAAAATTCAACATGAGGCAGCAGTAAGTGCTCGCAGCCCAGAAAGCCAACTGTATCCTGCTTCATCAAAAGGAGCATTGGCAGCAGGTCCAAGGTGAATCTCAGCTCTGGTGAGATGCCATCTGGAGTACTGCATACAGTTCTGGTGTCCCCAACATAAGAAAGACATGGAACTGTTGGAGCAAGTCCAGAGGAGGGCCATGAAATTGATGACTGGAGTACCTCCCCTACAAAAACAGATGGGGGCCTGAGAAAGTAGGAGCTATTCAGCCTGGAGAAGAGAAAGTTGCATGGAGACCTCATAGCAGCCTTCCAGTATCTAAAGGGGACCTACAGGGAAGCTGGAGAAGGACTCTTCATCAGGGACTGTAATGATAGGACAAGGAGTAAATGGGTACAAATTGAAAGAGAAATTTAGGTTAGACATAAGAAAGAAATTCTTTACTGTAAGGGTGGCGAGGCACTGGAACAGGTTGCCCAAAGAAGCTGTGGTTGCCCCATCCCTGGCAGTGTTCAAGGCTGGGTTGGATCAGGCCTTGAGCAATGTGGTCTAGAGTGCAGTGTCCCTGCCTATGGCAGGGGGGTTAGGACTAGATGATCTTTGAAGTCCATTCAAAACTCTTAACATTCTATGATTCTATGATTAAAGGGGCCCTGCCATCAGTCAGGTGGAGGAAAGGGACAATCAAATCTATTGCACTGTGTGGATCCCATGGCCTGGTACATCAGACCCACAGGAGTATAAGACTTTAGTTGACACTAGTGCACAGTGTACCCTGATGTCATCAAGATACGTAGAAGCAGAATCCATCTCTATTTCTGTGGGATGGAGGATCCCAACAGCTGACTGTACTGGAAAATGAAGTGAGCCTGACAGGGAATGAATGGCAAAAGCAACCCAGAGGCCCTGTGCATCCTTGGCATAGATTACCTCAGGAGAGGGTATTTCAAGGGCCCAAAAGGGCATCTGTTGGGCTTTTGGGATAACTGCTGTGGTGTAGCAGGGCATCTCACTCCTCCACAAGAGCTTATCTATTGTTTGTTAACTGGTCAAATAACTCAAGCAGGACAAGCAGTCTTGTAGTGAGTTATTTTGGTGCCATGGGGTTAACATCAATCTGGCATCTCCCAACTGTCAATACACATCTTACTGTTGAAGTGAGATCTGGAAGATAAGCTGGATTTCTGACCAACAGACACCTCACTTTACGACTATAACAGCCACACCAAACTTTCACAAATCAGAAATCTTCTATACATTTCCCTGGAAATGTGGGAAGCTTCTCCCACAAATAGGGACACCTGCTTCACAGTTACTCCCAAGGGGTTAAGTGAAGGAATCTGTACATTATCATCATTTTGGTGGCAAGTTGCATTTGACTCCTAATCAATACTATTTCTTTTGCTAGTGTTAATATGCTACCTTGATATTGTGCACTGTTTTATGTTATGCTGTAATCTACTAGTAGTTTAGTTTTATACTGTGTATTAAGTAACTCTGATTTAGATCTTTCATCTGTTATTTCTTGTCTGTTTAATAAATAATTTATTTTTATAAAAAGACCTGATTCACCATCACTATAACTGGCTGGGCCAGAGTGATTCCTTAAATTTAAACTCCTGCCAAAATCTGAGGCTAAGGCAGGGCTTGTCTGAAGCTCCCACTCATCCCATGACATGTGGAGACATAGGGAATTCAACAGCTGAATCCCTTGTCTCAGAGGACCCTTCTGCTGTGGGGCTCCTGCAGGTCAAAGAACAACGGGTACCAATTGCTACCACAACAGTGCACTGTCAAAAACACTGCACCGACTGGTACTCTGTGACCCCCATTCATGAGATGATTTGTGAACTGGAGAGACAGGGAGTGCTCAGCAAGACTTGCTCACCCTTTAATAGTCCTATCTGGCCAGTGTGTAAGTGTAATGGAGAGTGGAGACTGGCAGTGGCCAATCATGACCTGAACGCAGTCATACCACCACTGAGTGCTACTGTGTTGGACGTGCTAGAACTTCAGTATGAACTGGAGTCCAAGGCAGCAAAGTGGTGCCACCATCGATATTGCTAATGCATTTTTCTCCATTCCTTTAGCAGCAGAGTGCAGGCCACAGTTTGCTTTCACCTGGAGGGGCGTCCAGTACACCTGGAACCAACTGCCTGTGGTATTGCATACCCCCCTCACCAGGCCACATTATTATCTGAGAAATGCTCATTAGGAGCCTTCACAAACAGTTCCTCTTGAGCTTATCAAAAACACTGTCTGTTCCCAGGAACCTATGCTGTCTAATGAGCTCCTGTTTTTAATTAACAGCCTTGGAAACTTATTTTTCTTGCCCGAATAACAACCCAAGTGGAATAATATTTTTAAAATCAAGCTTTCAAAGAAAGTTGCTGACCTGAGTTGCAGCCAGAATAGAAAATTATTATGACTTAAGTCCACTCTCTTGTGACCCTATCAACAGTGGTCCTAAGTAAGATCCTTTGAGCTCTCCTGGACTGCAGAAGGCTGTTACCAGCAATGTCCCTCTGAGTAGGGTCTCTCAGAGCCAGTGAACTCTCAAATTTTCTATACTCAGATGATCACTAAATGACAACAATGGATCCTGGGTTGATACCCTCACTCCTGAGGAGTCAACCCTTCACCCTCTGAGAAGATGCAATGGCATCTGAAGTGCGTATCTCACTGAATTTGGGGGGATTTTTTCACAGGTACCATCTTTGTACATGCGAGTTTGCATATGCTGTAGCAAATATACCAGGAATGTTGTTCTCCTAGATTCTCAAGTATTTTAGATTTGTAACTAAGTTAGGACTGCAAGTAAGTTACTGTTTTAGTATGACAAATTCTATATGAATCCTTTACTAAATTGCTTAACTTACCAATTGAGTTTAAGTACTATTAAGTTTAAATGCTGTTGTTTAAGTTAAATGAAGTGCTGTTCATCAAGTCCAGGGCGAGGTTTATCACTGGAGTCTACTCTGAAGCTTGTGACTCAACAGGAGTGTCTTTCATATTCCTTTTTTACCCTTACCATTTCCTAGCCTCTTGTTTTCCCCTCCTCCTGTCCCAGCCTCCACATAGATAGTTTTGTGTTTATTTTGATTTGGATTAACTGACTTCGGATTTTTGTTTGCTTTTTCTCTGTGTGTTTTAACCATCTAGTAAATAAACGAGTGAACCTTGCCAATGAACTTTGTCATGATGTGGCTTTTTATATTAAACTTTTGCTGGTGATTAGGTGAACTTAAAACACTTACTCACAACATTGCCCCAAGAGTGGAAACACAGCCCGCTATTTGCCATGGACTGATCTAGACTGCACTGGAAAAGGGTGAGGCTCCAAAATACTTACAGTACATTGATGACATCATCCTGTGGGGCAACACAGGAGAGGAAGCTTTCAAAAAAAGGGAAGAAGATAATCCAAATCCTCCTGAATGCCAGTTTTGCCATAAAACAAATTAAGGTCAAGGGACCTGCCCAGGAAGTTCAGTTTTTAGGAATAAAATGGCAATATGAATGTCATCAGATTCCAAGGGATATGGTCAACAAAATAGCAGCTATGTTCCCACTGACCAGCTAGAAGGAAACACAGGCTTTCCTATGTGCTGCGAGTTTTTGGAGGATGCATATTCCAGATTACAGTCAGATTGTAAATCCTCTCTATCAAGTGACATGGAAGCAGAATGATTTTAAGTGGGGTCCTGAACAACAAGCTTTTGAACAGGAGACGGTTCATGCAGTAGCCCTTGGGCCAATCAGGACAGGACAGGATGTAAAAATGTGCTTTACACCACAGCCAGGGAGAATGATCCTTCCTGGAGCCTCTGTCAGAAAGCACCAGGGCAGACTTGAGGTCAACCTCTAGGTTTTTGAAGCCAGGGATACAAAGGATCTATGGCCTGTTACATCCCAACTGAAAAAGAGATACTATCAGCTTATGAGGGGCTTTGAGCTGCTTCAGAAGTGATTGTCACTGAAGCACAGCTCCTCCTGGCATCCTGACTTCCAATGCTGTCTGGATGTTCAAAGGGAAAGTCCCTTCAACACATCAGGCCACTGATGCTACGTGGAGTAAGTGGGTTGCACTGATCACACAGCAAGCTTGAACAGAAAACCCCAATCACCCAGTAATCTTGAAAGTCATCATGAACTGGCCTGAAGGTGAAAATTTTGGACTATCGGAGGAAGAGGAGGAGAAGGTAACACATGCTGAGGAGGCTCCACCATATAATCAGCTACCAGAAAATGAAAAGCGATACAGTCTCTTCACTGACAGTTCCTGCCATATTGTAAGGCTCCATTGAAAACAGAAAGCTGCCATATGGAGTCCTACATGGTGAGTTGCAGAAGTTATTGAAGGACAAGGTGGATCAAGGCAAGTTGTACCTCAAGGAGATTTGATTTTTGGGTGAGAACAGTCTGCAGTGTTGAATTGTATAATACTGGTTGCTGAATGATACTGCCACTGTATGTCATAACTACCATGGACAATGAGGATGGAGTGCTCCAAATACACCAGTCCTGATGCAGCTTTCAACCAGCCAACAGCACACCAGCTCTCTTGCCCTGGAAGATATCTAGGATGGAAAGAACCTACAGTCATGGACTAAATGAACTCAACAGACATCTTGGAGGGATGGCCATTGACTCTGGCAATGGCACCTGTGATTGTGCATATATGTGTGTGTGTATATATATATATATATATATGTATATATAGTTGGAAGGTGTAGGGGTGGATGATGTCCTGGTTCTGGCCAGGACAGGGTTAATTTTTACTGTAGCCAAGAGGGGGCATGTCTAGGACCTGGAGGCTGTTCTATACTATCTCATGTAATTTTCCAGGAATGGGAAAAGGAGTCCCTTCCAGGTCAGGGTAGTGTGGCAGAGGTCAAGTATTGTTGGGCTCCATTTGGTGTAGTGGTGAACATTTCCATGTAAATTGCTCACCTCTCTTATACACTTTTGGTATTAATATTGTTGCTGTTACTGTTTGTTTTCTTATCTCATTGCTGTTTCTAGTAAATTGTTCTTATCTCAACCCATTTTTTTTACCTTTTGTACTTCCAATTCTCCTCTCCATCCTGACCCGGGGAGGGGAAGAGTGAGTGAGTGAGTGAGTGAGTGAGTGAGTGAGTGACTGAGTGAGTGAGTGGCACATGGTCTGGGGTGTTTCAGTAGGAACACTAAACTGGGGAATACCATTCCTAAACCATGACAAAGGACTTAAGGCCAAATATAATTTGTTGCATTTTTTAATCACCTCACTTTAAAAGAGCTTTCTTTTATAGGCAAAAAAGGATTGTTGTGTTTATCCACAGTCTGCGATATATTACTCATTGCCTAATGAGTAATATAAATAGCACACAATTGGACAAACACAGTCTACATGCAATAAAGAGCAATTCACAGTATTATCATGGAATATGACTATAATAAATTTTAAAGGTTTAATAAGACCAATATGGATACTTCTGTTAAATGGAAAAAACAATATTGATTAAACAAAGACCATATTCTTAAACTCTAGCTATCACATGCCAAGTTAACATCTCAACTTTCATTAACTCTATATCTTACCACAGAACAATTTTTAATATACCATATATTTGGTTACATACTAAATCTTAGGTAGTTTACACACTCTTATGCAATATAACTATATTGTGTTAAATGTTATTTATACAAAGACCTTTGCAGCAAACAAAAAGAATTCAACTGTGCTAGTGAAGTTCTGAACTTCTTTTAAGTTAAAATGTTTTAAAATGTTTGTTAATGAAAGAAGACAAATGTATGACTACCAGTAATCTGGGCCATGTAAGTTAGTTGAGCAACAGAAGAAAAAACTTGTTTCTTCTAAGCAGAAGAAAGAGATAAAAATGAAACCTTTTTCTACACCAAATGAAAAATAAATTGATGTTTTACAGATAACTGGAAACTAGTTCTAACCATTTACTTAGGAAAGGTTGGAAATGTAAACACAAACAATTAAAGAAAGTATGCTAATGATATTGTATTTTAAATAAAAATATGAAACATATTAAAATAATTAAACCATCTGTACTTGAAATAGTGCTTTATGATCAGTATTTTTCAATGAAAGATCAGAAGCTATGCTGTCCAAGATTTCATCTTCAGGTATTGTTCATGCTGTTCATTCTAAGAACACATGTAGTCTACACTTTCATCTGCATTAAATAAAAACTGGCAGAATGCATGGTCTGAAGGATAAGAAGCCTTCAGAGAAAATGGAAACAGATAATGTTTCTGAGGTTCTATTTTTCTTATGGCCAAAGCAGAAACTGGAAAGTTTTGACTGAATCACTGTATATATATATATAGATCAGGAAAATGTTCCCACTTTGCTTTCTTGATAAAATAACTAACAAAAAAATTTTTTTACATGTGTGGAAATAATTATTTTTTAAGTCTGGGTTTTAAAGTTAAAGGTACCTGTACATTGGCAAAATCCACACGGTTGAGATCACTGAGCATCTGGTTGATCTGAGAAGTGTTCTGAAGCACAGCCCGAGCTGCCTGAGCCAGGTGATTGAGAGATGTGTATCTTCTCAAAGTCTGGGCAAAGGCACTTACAGTGGCAACCTATGAAGAAATCCATTTATCTTAACACATTGTATTATCAACCAATCTTCTGTTTTGTCTATTTTAATTCTAAAATTGCTGTATTAATTTATGAGCCCTCAGATATTGCAATTTACATATAATGGAACAAATAGTTTTTCCTATGATTTATTTTTGGCAAAACAAAGTTATTTCCAACCCCATGGTTCATGTTTGAAGTTTAACCTAGATATGACATTTAGCATAAAAGTTAAAATGCTGCTATTTTTAGATCTTGAATGACATCTAGTATACAATTGCAGAAAGAGAAGAAAACTGCAGTCATCTTTGTTTACCTTGCTTTGTATCATTCTCTGTGGAATATTGTTCATGGCACTGGAAAGCCAACCTTCAAGGCTTTTTGCAAAATTGCGAATGGCCTGAGTCAAGGCACCTAAACATTAAAGAATAAAAATAAGATTAAAAAGATGGCAAGGTGTCTCTCTTGAAACCTTTTGCATCTTCAGTATTTAAATATTCCACATTGAGAACTACTGCATTTATTGGCTCAGAGACTTATCCAGTTAGGTTTGGATCCCTGTCATTACAAAAAGTATGTTGATAAGCTGTAGTAAGTTCAGTAGAGGGCCACTGACATGGTCAGGGAGCTGGAGCACATACCTTATGAGGAAAGGCTGAGAGAACTAGGTTTTTCAGCCTGAAATAGAGAAAGTTTAGGGAGGACCTAATACCTACAAGGTATCAAGAACAGACTCAGCCTCTTCACAATGATGCATGGCAGGAGGAAGATAAACACTGGGCATAAACTGAAAAAGAGTGATCCTGACATGATAGAAATTTTTTCACCTTGAGGACAGTTAAGCAGTGCCAATTCATGGCCCTTCATTGGACTCTCTTCAGTATGTCCATCTCACTCCTGTACTGGGGAGACCAGAACTAAATACAGGACTCCAGGTATACAGCACTGAAATGGTGCTGAATAAAGGGGAAGGATCGCCTACCTGGACCTACTGACAACACTTTGTCTAATATAGCCCAGGATACCACTAGCCCTCTTTGCAGCAAGGGCACTCTGCTGGCTCATGTTCAACTTGGTGTCCACCAGGACCCACTGGTCCTTTTCTGCAAAGCTGCTTTTCAGTTGGTTGGCCCCCTTGGCATGTACTGGCACGTGGGATTGTTCCTCCCCAGGGGCAAGACTTGGCACTTCCCCTTGTTGAACTGTATGAGGTTCCTGTCAGCCCATTTCTCCATCCTGTCGAGGTCCCTCTGGATAGCAGCACAACCTTGTGATGCATCAGCCACTCTTCAGTTTATTCACCATAAACAGAACATGACGACTGGGGATAAAAGCATCATATAGTCAGCCTAGGACAGTCATCAACAAACTTGCTGAGGGTATGCTCTGCTACATCATCCAGATCACCAATAAAGACATTGAACAGTGTTGGACCCAGTACTGACCTCTGGGGTACACTGCTATTTACTGGACTCCAACTAGACTTTGTGCAACTATAACTATGGGATTCTCTGGAGTGCTGCAATGGATAAATACAGAATCTTTAGGGGAAACAAGACAAAAAGGTGCTATATATGAAAGAGGAGCTGCAATGCACAGAGCTTTGCCGAGGGATGGATGATAAGCCAGTTCAGACCTTAAGGGTCCAGGTTAGATTACATAACAACATGGGTGATGTTGTGGGTATCTGATACAGCCTACCTCATAAGGAAAAATACATGAAGTCTTGTGGTGGCTTGACCTTGGCTGACTGCCAGGTGCTCACCAAGCTGCTCTATCACTCTCCCTTTTCAACAGAACAGTGGAGAAAAATACAAAGAAATGCTCATGGGTCAAGATAAGGACAGGGAGATCACTCAGCAGTTGCCAACACAGGCAAAATAGACTCAACTTGGGGAAATAAATTGAATTTATTGCCAATCAGAGTTGGAGAGAGATATAAGAACAAATCTAAAAAATAACTTCCTCCAACCCTCACTTCTTTCCAGGAACAACTTAACTCCCAACTCTTCTACCTCCCAAGTGGCCCAGGGCAACAAGAAATGGGGATTGCACACAGTTCATAACACTGTCTCTGCCTTCCCTTCCTCCTCATGCTCTTTTCCTACTCCAATATGGGGTCTCACCCATGGGACACAGTCCTTCGTGACCTTCTTGAACATGAATCCTTCCCATAGGCTGCAGTTCTTCACAAACTGCTCCAGCATAGGTCTTTTCTATGGGGTGAAGTCCTACAAAAACAGACTGTTCCAGAATTTGTCTCCTCACAAGGTCACAGGTTTGTAAGAGATGGTCTGAAGTTTCCCTCTTTTGCCTCATGACCGTTGCAAGGACAGAGACCGGGACCCTGAAGACCCTGACTGGAGTTCTGGCCTGGTTGAGGTGGATGCTCACCAAATGATTGTTTGCAGCTGTGTCTATAGTGCCACCATGGTAAACTGCTTTCTAGCAGGGCCTGGCAAAGGGGCAACTCGCCCTATATGCTTGCACCTGCTTCATGACAGTAGCCCATGAATTTCCCCATCTCTTGGCCAAATGAACTTTCTGGGGTAACTTTGGTGGTCCCCCATGGAAAATCCTTCATCTGTTTCACGACCACTGTGGCAAACGGAGATTGAAGCTCCCTCCCAAGGACTGAGACTGAGACCCTTATAATTCTGACACAGGGGCGCTGGCCTGACTGAAGCGGGATGTCTGCCAAGTGTTACCTGCAGATGTGGTCGCTGGACCAAGAAAACAATGGCTCCTGCTCACTGCTGAGATTGACTTATCCTGTTTCAGAACATGGGCTGTCTGTAACCGTTTTCAATAGACTTATTCTTGATTGTCTTTTACCTGTTCCCCCCTCAACGGAGGACTGTAATAGACCCCTGAGTTAACCAAGACCTCGAGATTCTCCCCAATGTGACAAGGTGGATCTATTGGCTGGTCCACAAGGATTTTGTCTCTATGTCTGGTAGCTATACCCCTTTCCCCTCTTTCTCTCTCTCTCTCTATCCTTTATCTCTTTTCTAATCCCTCTATTGCATTTGCTGTGGGCACTCAATAAAAGGTGCATTTGTTTTCATTAATACTGAAACCCCCTTTGTGTTGTTTTTTGCACTCTGAGATCAGTTAACGAACCATCACAACCCCACTTATACGAGCAGATCGTGACAAGGTTCCAGCAGAAAACCTGCTCTAGCATGAGCTCCTCTCCATGGGACCACTGCTCGTGACAGGACCCTGCTCTAGCACGGGCTCTCTATGGGCTGCAGCTTCCTTTGGGGTATGCCCACCTGCTCTCATGTGGGATCCTCCATGGGCTGCAGGATGACAATGTGCTTCACCATGGTCTTCCCCATGGGCTGCAGAGAAATCTCTACTCCAGCAACAGGAGCACATTCTCCCCTCCTTCACTGACCTTCATGTCTGCAGAGTTGTTTCTCTCATATATTCTCACTCCTCTCTCCTGGCTGCTGCTGTGACCCATTTTTTTACTCTTTTTTGAAATATGTTACCACAGAGATGTTACTAATGTCTCTGGTTTAGGCTTTGGCCAGCTGCAGGTCCATCTTGGAGCCAGCTGAAAGTGTCCCTTTCTGACATGGGGACAGCTTATGGTATCTTCTCATAGAAGACATTTGTGCACCCCCCACCTCTACCAAAAGCTTGCCATGTAAAGCCAATACAGGTCTCCTTCAGGTACCTGGAATAAGTTTCATGTTTACAGGCTCCAGTTTTGATGAGGGACTTGAACAGCAGAGCTGTCCCTATCTGCTAGAGAGACAACAAAGCAGAGAAAAAGCAACCCAAGAAGACAGTTGAACAGTGCAACTGGTCACCCAGACAGCTTTGTGTAGCTTCCATCCTTAGATGTTTTCAAGACCTGACAGGGTAAAGCCCTGAACAAACAAGTCTGAATTCAGCATTGGCCATGCTTTGAGCAGGAGGTTGGACTAGAGACCTCCTGAGGTACCTTCCAACCTGAATTATTCTTTGATTCTATATTGTGTAATAATTATTTAGTTTCTGATTTAACAAACAGAACTGACCATTTCACCTAAGACCCCTTCAAAAAACTTATGATCAGCAGTGAAAATTCTTTTTGGCATTCCTACAGGTACATCAGTAATTGTAACAACTGTTTCCTATCTTCTGAAAACTTTCATGATGAATTTTCTGCCATAAATTTTTTGCCTTCAGTGCTTTTGCTTTTAAAGAGCAAAACCCCACAGGACACAGCAATTATTGCACTAGTTTAGTTTCCTCAAGTAAGCTTGAAGTACCCTGAACCATTGCCAACATGTTTTTCTTTTAGTTCTGAAGAACAAAATGCAATGTGCAATGTTCAATGACGGTATCAATAAGGAATATATAAGAATGTATTAAACAAACAAGGTAGAATTGCTCATACTGGTGTGAAAATTTGGTGGTGGAGAATGAATGCTGCTACAGTAATAAAGAAGAAAAAAACAAACAGAAAAGGGAAATATTACTATCTATAAGTGATTTTGTTTTTATTACATCAAAGAAGAAACAGTGGAAATAAACAGTGAATTTTGTTTATGAGGCAAAAGAGCACTTTTGGTAGAGTAAGAATTAATTGCTCATGGAAGTCACCTAATATGAGAAATGTCCTTTTTCAGCTTGAGTAATTGATGAATCCTGTAAATAAAAACTTCTTCTAGTAAAGTTAGCCAATTTGCTTTAAAAAGAAAGAAATATTTTATATTTTAAAGCATTATTTTCTTCAAATTTATAGTGATAACTGGTTTGTGTAACTGTCCCCAAATGTGAAAGCTCATATGAAATTTAATTTGGACTTATAAAACTTCTGAATTAGCTCCATGGAATGGGCTTTTTCTTTTTTCTTTCTTGAGGTTTCCAGGCAAAGAGTAAACACTCTTTTTCACTGTCAATCATTTAACCCACATGTTTCTACATTAACATTTTTGTATGCACTTGCTAATTAACAAAGCATTCGCTCATGTTTATTTATTACCTGCAGAACAAAAAAAAAGCTCATTCAGATAGTTTGCAAAGTGTTACTAAACACACATTAAATGATACAGCAAAAAACGTTAAAAGGAAAACATGTATTTTTGTATAAGCCTTCAAAAGCTTGTGTTTCCCATCTGAAATAGTTCTTCTACATAAATAACAAAATTTTGCATTCTTTCTGGTATTTGTAATTGCTGAAATTGACAGATACAACATGAAAAATATCTTGAACATAACTTCTCTGTCTGGAAGAGGAACTCCCAAACAAGTTTGGTGCTATCCATCCTGTCACTTGTGAAGAGATAATAAGGCCATTCTCAGGGGAAAGGATCTATTGCCATTAATACGCAGTGGCTCTGGTCTTTTGCTAGAATCATAAGATAATAAATTTTGCTCCTGACTGAAGTATAAAATGTTTGGACTCTTTTTAAACAATGAAATGGGGCTTTTTCCCACACAGTAGTTTTTCATTTATTTTGTAGACACTGAAATGTTTTCACAACAATTTCAACTAATCAAATTTTACTTAGAGCTTGCTTTTCACAAGGTTTTCATCACTATTAATTTATTTTACAGTAATATTTATTAGGAAGTTATGTGAAAGAGTAGGTTTCCCCAAATACTTGTCCTAGGGTGATGTTATGATGCTTGTATCCCCATTCGCGTGTTCTGTTTATGCTGGATATTATGTTCTGTGCCTTCAAGACCGGCTCTGAAGAGCAAATGTTTTGCTTTGGTTTTGTTATCAGCCTGCTACCCCATGGCTGGCAGGACACAGAGATGGGGCAGTATATAGTGCGGCTTTTGCTTTTTGCTTGGCTTTTTGCTTTGCTCTTGCTTTTTGCTTTGCTCCTGCTTTGCTCTTGCTTTTTGCTTCTGCTCATTAGTTAGTTTAGCTAAGCAGTCTGAATTTTTCCCTGGACTGTTTTTCCTTTCCCTTTTTTGGAACCACTTGAACCTGCTCTGGACTGGGACCTGGGAAACACCGAGAGTTTGCACCTTGTGGCCTGCAGCAGCTATTCCAGCACCAGAGGGACTGATAACAGAGCAATCACTCCCAAGAGAGACTTTCTGAATTTGTCATCTTTTTCAGAGCAGTGAAAGAGTGTTGTCATCCAGTATTGTTCATTTTGTGTGCTGAGGGGTGCTTTGCCTGTTAAATAAACAGGTTTTTTCCATTTGTCTCCGAGGAATCCTTCCCGAACCGGTTGGGGGGAGAGGCCGTGTGGGTTTGCTTTCTGGAGGGGCCCCCTTTGGAGGTTTTCTCCCAAATTTGCCCTAAACCAGGACATACTGAAAATCAAAAAAAGAAAAAAAGATGAAACTCAAAAATAGAATTATCAGTTTGCATCCTTGTCCTCAGCAATGGTGTTAATGTGTCATGGGGTACCACTTTCAGCCATTAGATCACCTATCCCTATAAAGTCAGAGGCCTCAGTCCAGACAAAACTTCTGAGGGAAGATGCAGCTCAGAGTACAGCAAGTGCTTGGGGTCTCTTGCTGAGGCTGAGGCAGAGTGGGACAGTTTCCTTGCCTGCAGAAGGTGTGCAGTGGAACAGGACCTGTGTTGCCAAGGAAGTGCAGGAAGAGGTCAGCAGACTGTGCAGTATCAGAGAAGGTGAGAAAGAGATCTAGTGGATCTTTTTCAAGACCCTGCAGCCTGAAGTCTCAGCTGTATTGAAGGAGAATCAGGTGGTCTGTGCTAATTGGATTATGAAATAGCAAAGGCTGGAAGCCTATGACTTCTGGAAACAGAAAGAAGGCTCCTGCTTCACTTGCATATCTCCAACAAAGAACAGATGCAGTACCCTCACAGCAGATGAGGGTCTGGCAACTCTGTCCAAGAGCTAGTTAAGCCTGAGCCATGCTGCAGCACCAGAAGGAAGTGATAACTGATAATGGGAGACTCCATGCTATGGGGATTGGGGCCCATATCTGCCAACCTGACCTGCTGTGTTGGAAGATTTACTGCTTTCTGGGGGTTGGATCTGGGATGCTGCAGTGATGTTGACAAGGTTTGTGCAACCCTCGGATTATTACTCCTTGCAAATCTTTATGTGGACACCAATACTGCCAGAGGAGACCTGGAGCATATAAGTGTGACTACATGCATCTAGGGGCAATGGTCAAGGGTATGGGGGCCCAGGTAGTTTCCTCATTGGTCTTTCCAGTGAAAAGCAAGAGCTTGAGGGGGAATGGAAGTATCCTGTGGGTCAACAGTTGCTTGCCCAGCTGGCAATGACAATCAGCATTTGTATTTTATTACTGTGGGGACCCTTCTTTAAAGATTGAAGACTGTTAGAGATGGGATCCACCTGACCAAGTGGGGCAAAACTATCTTTACCAACATACTGGCCAACCTGGTGAGGAGAACTTTAAACTAGAAATAACGGGGAATGGAGATGATTACCCACAGTCAAGTGAAGGAGTACTGGAATGAGTTGGTAAGCAGAGTGTTATGGAAAAGAGAGAGCTTGTAATTGGCAAAACAGAGATGAGAAGGAGACTGCTGGACCAAATTCTTACAAACAAGGAAACTTTTCTTACAATTCTTACAAACTGTTGGTGATATGAAGGTTGGGGGGAGTCTGAGCTGCATTAACCATGAGATGGTGGAGTTGAGTATACTGAGAGGATGGAAAAAGGAAAATGGCAGGATAACAACTCCAAATTTCAGGAGAGCAGACTTTGGCCTATGCAGAGACCTGCTTGGAAGAATCCCATGGAAGACAGTCCTGGAGAGCACTCTAGATCTAGGAGACCTGTTTGATATTCAAAGATCACCTCCTCCAAGCTCAAGAATAGTCCATCACAATGAGCAGGAAATCAAGCAAACGTGACAGGTCTGCATGGATGAACAAGGAGCTCATGACTTAACTCAAACATGAAAAGGAAGCACACAGGAGCTGCAAAAAGGGGCAAGTGACCCAGGAGGAATGCAGAGACACTGGCCAAGTATGCAGAAATGGGGTTAGGAAAACCAAACTGGAGTTGAAACTGAGGAGCAACATTAAGGGTTTCTACAGGTACATCAGCAGAAAAAATGAAGACCAGAGAAAACGTGGGCCTGGTGCTGAATGGGAGCAGGGAACCTAATGACAAAGGCTGAGGTACAGGATGCCTTCTACACTTGAGTCTTTACTGGTAAGGACTACCTTCAGAAATCTGAAGCCTCTGAAACCAGAGGAAAAGTCTGCAGCAAAGAAAACTTCTCTTCATTAGAGGACGACCCAGTTAGGAAAACATTTAAAAAATTGGAGAGGCATAAGTCCATGGCCCTGATCGGTGCACCCATGAGTGCTGAGGGAGCTGGCTGATTTCACTGTGAGGCCACTCTCAATTATATTTGAATGGTCATGGTGATCAGGGAAAGTTCATGAGGACTAGAAGAAAGCAAATAACCATGTCCCTAAGCGCCACATCTATATATCTTTTAAATACCTTTTAAAGCTAACCAGAACTTGTGGGTCCCTAAGCCCTCAAAGCAGATTCTGAGGGTACTCTGCTACATATCTCCCTTAATAGCTTAGTTTGCTTTCTTAAAGTCCAGTGTACCAACTCTGCTGATGTTTTTTTCTCACTACACTGAAAATTTTAAACTCAAACATTGCATGATCATAGAATCATTAAGATCATTGAGTCCAACTGTTGATCACTGTGGGCAAGACAGCCACTAATCATCACATCTCCCAAGAGTCCTTCTCTAGTCACAAACAAGTCTAGGAGGGCATCTTTCCTAGTTGGCTCACAGAGTACTTGTGACAAGAAGTTACCTCCCACAAACTTCAAGACTTCCCAAGGCCTGTTCATCACAGCAGAATGATATGGCCAGTTGACGTCCGGAAAGTTGGAATCTCTCATAAGGATGTGGGCTACTGATCCAGAGATTTCTCCTAATTGCTTACAGAAGAACTCATCACTGCTTACATCCTGGCTGGGAGATCAGTAATAAACACTCACTATAATATCTCCTTTGTTTTCCATCCCCTTAAGCCTCACTCAGAGGCTCTCCACCACATCACTGCCAACTGTAAGGGCTGTACAATCAAACCTCTTCCTTACATATAGTGCCACATGTCCATCTCACCTGCCCTGCCTACCCCTCCTAAACAGCCTGTACCCCTTCATCCCAGCATTCCAGTTGTGGGACTCATTCCACCTAGCAAATATAGCACTACCTGCTATATCAGTTAGACATACTCAAGTCTATAGGACTGGATGGGATCCACCCAAGGTGGAATGTTTTGGAGCAGATCACCCCTACAAAGAGGGGTCTGGACAGGCTAAATTGATGGACTGAGGTGAATTGTATGAGGTTCAGCAAGGCCAAGTGCCAGGTCCTGCACCTGGGTCACAACAACCCCATTCAGCACTACAGGCTTGGGGAAAGCAGGTGGAAAGCTGCCCAGTGGAAAATAACCTGGAGGTGTTGGCCAATAGCCAGCTGAACATGAGCCATCAGTGTGCCCAGATGGCCAAGAAGGCCATGTATCGGAAATAGTGTGGCCAGCAGGACCAGGGAAGTAATTGTCCCTCTCTACTGGGCACTAGTGAGGCCACACCTCAAGTACCGTGTCCAGTTCTGGACCCCTCACTACAGAAAGGACATTGAGGTTCTGGAGCAAGTCCATAGAAGGACAATGAAGCAGGTGAAGGATCTAGAGAGTAAGTCATATGAGGTGTGGCTGAGGGAGCTGGGGTTGTTTAGCCTGGAGAAAATGAAGCTCAGGGATGATCCTATCACACTCTACAACTACCTGAAAGGAGGTTGTAGTGAGGTGGAGCTTGGCCTCTTCTCCCAGTCAACTAGCGACAGGATGAGAGGACATAGTCTCAAGCTGCACCAGGGGAGGTTTAGGCTGGACATCAGGAAGAATTTCTTCACAGAAAGGGTTGGTAAGCATTGGAATGGACTGCCCAGGGAGGTGATGGAGTCGCCATCCCTGGAGGTTTTAAAAAAAATGGATGTGACACTTAGTGCTATGGCGTAGTTGACAAGGTGGTGATTAGTTAAATGGTGGACTCAATGTTAGAGGTCTTTTCCAACCTAAATGATTCTGTGATTCTGTAATAATATTTATAACACACAGATGTTTTGGTATTTCCCAAGTAGAGCTTACCCTAAGTCAAGGACTTTTCAGTATCTCATGCTCTGCTAGTGAGGTGCACAAAAAGCTGGGAGGGAGCATGACTGGAACAGGAGACCTGAACTGGCCAAATGGATATTCCACTCCATAGAAGGTCATGCCCAGGATATAAACTGGAAGGAGTTAGCTGGAAGTGATCAATTGCTGCTCAGGGACAGGCTGTGCATTGGTCAGCAGGTGGAGAGCAATTGTATTGTGCATCACTTGTGTTTCTTGGGTTTTATTTTTTTTTCTCTCTCCTTTTCATTACAATTATTATTATTGTTATTATCATCATTAAAAATATTAGTATTATTATATTAGTTTCAATTTTTAAACTGTTCTTAACTCACAAGTTTTACTTTTTTCTGATTTCCCATGCAGCTAGTGGGGGAGGGAGCATATGTGTGGTACTTATTTGCCAGCTGGGGTTAAACCACAACACCATCTAAGTGGCCATAATATTTTTGGGGACTGTATCAAAGGCCTTACATAAATCCAGGTAGATGACATCTGTAAGCTCTCTCCTTTTCCACTGATGCAGTCACTCCATTGTACAAGGCCACTAGATTAGTCAGACATGATTTGTCCTTGGTGAAGCCATGTCACCTGTGTCTAATGTCCCCCCTGTCATCGATGTAGCTTCCAGGAGGATCTGCTCTGTTAAGGAAACTACCCAGTCTGACCATACACGAGACTCCTTAGAGGCACCAGCTCAGGCTGTTTCTGTGCTGCTGTGCAGTGAATAAATTGCTTTATGGAACGAGACATCTGAGATTGCTATGGGAAACCTGGGGTCGAACTGGTAAGGAAACCTGGTCTGACTGCATGTGAGTGGGGTGTGCAGGGGCTCCCTTCAGCTCACTGGAGCCACCACTGCGAAGAGGCTTTAGTCCCAGCAGTTAAAGTCTCTGACATTTGGAGTGTGACTGCCAGAGACTCTCCTGAATGGTAAGACTGGGAAGTTTCCTTTACATGCTCCATGATCTTACAGGTAACAGGTGAGGCCAACTGGTCCGGTAGTTCCCAAAACCTTGTTTGTACACTTTTTAAAAATGAGTGCAATGTTTCCCTTTTTCCAGTCACTGGTGATGCAGTCTGACTGCCATGACTTCTTAAATGTAATGGAGAATGGCTTGTCAACTACATCAGTTCCTTCAGGACCCTGGCATGCATCTTGTTGGGTCATGGAATCATAGAACTATTTAAGTTGCAACAGACCTCTAAGATCATTGAGTCCAACCATTAACCTAACACTGCCAAGTCCACCACTGAACTATGTTCCTCAGTGCCACAGCTATTTCTTTTAAATACCTCCAGGGATGGTGACTCTAATGCTTGACAACACTTTCAGTGATGAAATTTTTCCTAATATCTACTCTAAACCTCTCCTGGTGCATCATGAGGCCATTTCCTCTTGTCCTACCATGTGTTACTAGGGAGTAGAGACCCCCACCTTGCTGCAAGCTCCTTTCAGGTAGTTGTAAAGAGACATAAGGTCTCCCCCGAGTCTCTTTTTCCCCACACTCCAGCTCCCTCAGCTGCTCCTCATAAGACTTGTGCTCCAGACCCTTCACCAGCTTAATTGCCTGGTTTTGGACACACTCCAGCACCTCAATATCTTCCTTGAAGTGAGGGGATAGTGAAGTGCCCAGAAGTGAACACAATATGAGGTGCAGCCTCACCAGTGCCAAATACAGGGGAACAATCACTTCCCTGGTCCTACTGGCCCCACTATTTCTGACACAAGCTAGGATGTCTTTGGCCTTCTTGGTCACCTGGGCACACTGCTGGCTCATATACTCCCCACATAAACTCATGACATGTTTGTAGCCCTCCTGAGTTTCCTGTCCCTCCTTCCAAAGGTCATAAACTCTTCTTTATTTTTCCCTGAGTTCCAGCCAAAGTTCTCTGTTCAGCCAGGCCAGTCATCTTCCCCGCAGGTTCATCTTTGAACACGTGGGGACAATCTGCTCCTGTGCCTTTAGAATTTCATTCTTGAAGAATGTCCAGTCTTCCTGGACTTCTTAGCTCTTCAGCACTGCCTCTCAAAGGACTCACTCAACCAGTTTCCTAAACAGGCCAGTCTTCTCTCTGCAAGTCCAAGGTAGCAGTTCCGTTGTCACCCCTCTTTACTTGTCTGAGAATCAAAAACTGTCATTACATGATCGCTTTGCCTAAGGCATCACCCAGCAGTCCATCACTGTTCACAAACAACAGGTCCAGCAGGGCACCTTCCTGAGCTGGCTCACCATCTGTGTCAGGAAGTTCTCTTGCACACACTCCAGGAACCTCCTAGACTGTTTCCTCTCTGCTGTGTGGTATTTTAAGCAGACACCCGATAAGTTGGTCTCCCACGAGAACAAGGGCTAGTGATTATTAAGATTTCTCCCAGCTGTTTATAGAATATTTCATCTGCCTCTTCACCCTGGTTGAGTGGTCTATAACAGACTCCTACAATATCTGTCTTGTTGACCTTGCCCCTGATTCTTGAGTAAACACTCAACCCTATAGACACCATCGTTAAGCTCCAGACAGTTGAGTCAGTCCCTAACATGCAGGGCTACCCTACCATCTCTCCCTCCTCGCCTTTCCCTTCTGAAGAGTTTATAGCCATCCATTGCAGCACTCCAGTCATATGAGTCATCCCACCATGTTTCTGTGACTGCAATTATGTCATAGTTTTCCTGCTGCACAATGGCTTTCAGCTTCTCCTGTCATCCCATGGACTGGTGTATGCTCAGATTCCTCAGGTGGTAACAAATCTGATCTTCTCCCATGATGGGAAGGACTTCTTCCTCCCAGTCCCTACCCTGAATTTCAGGGTCTTGAAAGATGTGGGAGGAGAGATTGCTGGTGTCAGGGCAGTCCCCCAGGAGGATCAGAGCCTGTGAGTGTGAGGCTTCCTGTAGCTGAAGTAAGAACATTTCATCAACAGGCTCCCCTTGATTGGGCAGCCTGTAGCAAACATCAACCATGCGGTTTCCTTTGTTGGCTTTTCCCTTATTTTTACCCAAAAGATTTCAACCCATTCAGCACTTGTTTTCAAAGACAGCTCTCTCCAGTCAATTTTTTTTTTTACACAGAGGGCAACCCCTCCACCCCTTCTTCCTTGCCAATGATTTCTGAACAGTTTATAGCCATTGATTGCAGCGTTTCAGTTGTGTGATTTGTCCCATTGTTTCAGTGATGGTATTAAATCATAGCTTTCCAGGTGCACAGAGGCTTCCATCTTTTCCTGTCTGTTATCCATCCTGCATGCATTGCTATAGAGGCACTTCAGTAGACCTATCAACCTTGTCACCATTTTAGAAGAACACAATTCCTTTGTGGCATTTTACAGGTGTCTTCCTGTTGGTTCCTAATATTTCTTTTATAAATTCTTTTAATCTTATATGATATATATACATATATATATATATATATATATATATATAATATATATATATGTTATTATAATTACATTTCAAGATTTAACACAACATACAAAACATGCAATAAATGTTTTTAAAAAGAATTCGTCCTTCCTGGGAAACAATTTAAAAATCATTTACTACCAAAAGCAGCCATTAAAAAGTACCATGGATGCTATAAAAGAATGCTCTATTCCTGATAATGGTCAGTTTGCCATAATATCAGAATCAATCAATGAGTCCTTCATACTGGAAATCGAAAATAAACTATAATAGACTGGAACAATAAACAAGTCTTAAGATGTTTGAGTGTTATGTTGGTTAAATAGGTATCAAAACTGATAAGGTTTTAGAAGCCGCTAATAATACATTAATGTTTAATTATCCAAAAATAAAATGACAAAGTGTATACATTTTAATTTTTTTAACAACTAGAACTTATATATAAAAAACTAAAGCCTACTGAAGTCAACAGAAAGACTGTCTTGACATTATTGGACTCAGGCTTAGAGCCATAATACATTCACAGCTGTCAGTTAGACTAGAAATAGTATATTAAAAAAGCCATATTTATCTTTGATAAAAACTTAGAATTAGCAGTAAAAAAGGCATAATTCATAATAAAATATATTCTTAAAAATTCTATAGGCTTTCCTAAATACAATGAAACATCCACTCTGCTTTTCTTTAAATACAATGCTTACATCAACTCCAGTATGCCTTTCTAGTCAACAA
This sequence comes from Zonotrichia leucophrys gambelii, assembly GCF_028769735.1. Lineage (NCBI taxonomy): Eukaryota > Metazoa > Chordata > Aves > Passeriformes > Passerellidae > Zonotrichia > Zonotrichia leucophrys. The sequence goes on from NW_026992240.1 coordinate 1,012,140, forward strand.
AGTTAAGGAAAGATCACACACATAGACACATGACATTTAGATCCTTTGAAATAATTTCCAAAAGTTTCACGAGGCACAAAAATCTCACCACATAAAACAAAACAAAAGACAGTCTTATGAAATGTTATCTGTGTTTAACTTACTAGGAATAGGTCTAAGGACATCAGGAATGAGAATCTCCACCAAAGCCTGGTACATCACATGGTCACAGTTACCCATCCATTTCAGAATAGACTCATTTTTGCACAGAGTAATAAGTTTTCCTTTTGGAAGTCGACTTTCTATTTCACTCAGATTGCTGTTGTGAATAAATGTAACAAATGGAAATGCATTTACATACAGATAAGTGCAATCCATTTTGAAATAGATTATTTAATGAAAACTTTATAGATGTTTCTGTTACATCCAATTGAAACTAACTTCATCATATGAAACTGGGGGGGAAAATGGCCTCCAAAGTTCTGCTCCAGACCATAAATAATGGAGAGATATGATAAAAATGGTCCTTTCAATTTAAACAGACCAGACAACATATTGTGAAAAGATACTTTGAATCTAGTAATCCAAATGAAAAAAAATAGATGTATACAATCATTTCAAGGCTGCAGTTTGACATATACCAACACCCTATATATCAAATAGCAGACAACACAAATTTAACCTGAAAAACTATTGCTATCAGAAAAGGTTCTTAGCCTATAGGTAAAACTAAGTCTTCTATTGATTTGACTCCTGCTGTTATATCATGATGTTGAACAGTAAGCAAAGATACATTTACTGACCTCAGTTCAATAATAGCCACATCGTCAGCTGGAGCAGAGGGAGAATAGCGCCAGAAAGTTTGCCACAATTTTTCTATCAGGCTAAACTGAAGATTCACAATAACATCCACTATTGCCTAAAGAAATATAAAATCAGTGCAGATAGTCTTCTAAGTGATTCTCCCCACAATTCTTTCAAGGGGTATAGCTGCCCCTGGTCATTTTGCAGAAAAAATATTAAAATGTATGCTTATAAATAAACATATAATATCCTTTTTAATAACTTTGTAGCAAAAATTTTTCCAGCTGTCTGGACTGGTGTAACCAGAAACTAAGATCAGGCCAAGTGACTAAGATCAGCCCTCCAGAAAAGAGCCTAAGCACATATATCAGGTGAATTCACTTAAACTGAACTTTTAACACTATTGAAAACACAAAGGAAACCTATTTCATTAATTTTGTTACTTCATTACATGCTTTAAAGCACCTTCAACAATAATTTTAAAACACGTTATTCAATATAAAATGCTGCCTTAAATTCTTAAGCAACCTGCTTCTTTAAAACTTGAAGAAAAAAATTAGTTTGTTTTAACATAAACATTACAAATAATAATTTAATATGATTCCATCTCATATTAAAAAAGCTCAATTTTGAATATATATTATCTAAAATTTGTTTTATCTAAAATTCTCAAAATCTACACATTATTACATTCCTGTATCGGTATTCTATTACATGGGGTCTTTTTTCCTGTTAAGAGAGAAATTTCAGGGGTCTTTTTGTAAATGTCCTTTCTGAATAAGCAAAATATTTGAGAATCACATAAGATACAAGTAGGCTGGCTGTAATCTGTTTTGTGTCAGTCACCTTGTTGTTCTGATTCTCACTAGATGACATGAATTTTCAAAGAATGATTTCTGTGAAAAGACACTTTTCTTACCTCACAGTGTTCTCGATAAAGACTTTGCAGTGATTTTATGTCCTCAAGGGTAGTACCATCTGGCAGAGAAGATATTTCAACTTCGCCAAACTCTGGAAGTACTCGAGATGCATCTGTTTCCATGACAACATAACAGAACAAAGATATTGCAAATTCTGCTAATTACAGTTTGGTCAGAAAACATTTAAGGATGATGTAAAGAAATAAAGTCTAGAAGGTCATAATGCCCAAAGAGGAATGTCTTTCATACTTAATATGTTTTAAAGTTGCAATAAAATTGTGAGCAAACCAGCTAGCTATTTTTAAAACAAAAGATGTTAAATTATTCTTAAGAGGTAGCAGATAAAAATGATTACACATACATATTGTATCTGTATGTAAAAAAAGATAAGACTAATTTTCAGAATATTAATGTCAGTATATAAGAGATCAACATAATGTAATAGTTTTATTTTGATCAACCAAAGAGCTTTTGCATTGACATGCATGTTAGGGTTTAGTAGACTCAGCAGCATATACTTACTTGAAATTTAAAAGCCTTTCAACTGTAGCCAACATGTGCTTTTACTATTTCTCACAAGTGTTTCCAACAGATATACTGGTACGGGGGGGAAAATGCACTGTCAACTAGGGGGACAGTGGAAAGGAAAATTAAAAAACCTGCTAACTATAGCCAAAGGTTCCCAATGATTTTGGTAACAGCAAGGTTGTGCCAAAAGATGAGATGCCTCAAAATCTCCAATATACGAATTCAAAACAAAGTGTACAATTACTGCAATAACACATTTAATAAGCATTTTTACATTAGCAAATGTAAAAGCCAGGATGCCATTGGCTTTCTTGGCCACCCGGACACACTGCCATCTAAAGTCCAGCCAGCTGTTGACCAGCACCCCTAGATCCTTTTCCGACGCTTTCCAGCCACTCTTCCCCCAGCCTGTAGCATTGCATGGGGTTGTTGTGACCCAAATACAGGACCCAACACTTCACCTTGTTGAACCTCATGCCACTGGCCTTGGCCAATTGATCCAGCCTGTCCAGATCCCTCTGCAGAGCCTTCCTACTCTCCAGCAGATCAACACTTCTGGCCAATTTGGGGTCATCTGCACAGTTACAGAGGCACATTCAACCCCCTCATCCAGATCACTGCTAAAGATATTAAACAGGACTGGCCCCAATACTGAGCCCGGGGGAATACCACTTGTGACCACCCACCAACTGGATTTGACTTCATTCATCACCACTCTTTGGGCCTAGCTATCCAGTCAGTGTTTTACCCAGCAAACAGTGTATCCATCCAAGCCATGAACAGCCCCGTCCTCTGGGAATGCTGTGGGACACAGTGTCAAAAGTTTTATTGAGTTTTAGGTGGACAATATCCACAGCCTTTCCTTCATCCACTAGGCAGGCCACCTTGTCATAGAAGATCAGGTTATAGAATCATAGAATGGTTTGGGTTGGAAAGGACCTGAAAGACCATCTGCATCAGTTGTGCAACTTGTTCCATTGTGGCAGCAGCTCTCTGGCTACAGAGAGTGGCACACAACTTGCCCAGGCATCATGATGGGAAAGGCTGTGAGAAGATCAGAGAAAAGAATGATGAACAATTCTTATCTTCACTTGCTGCACCTGTTGTTGTGAACATGTGGAATGTGTTATGGAGATTTGTTTACCAAAGGGTGGTTTCTTAATTAGCCAATGGTGATGGGGTTTTAATTAAAGGACCAATTAGGTCAAACTGTATTGGACTGTTTGTAAAGGCGATGGGTTTCTTAATAAGTATAGTATAATAAAGCGATTGATCAGCCTTCTGGAATCATGGAGTCAATGCCAATTATTACCCGGCTGGGGATGCCATGCTACAACAGTTCCATCGTGTCTCTGTGATGGCAACTATGTCATAGTTTTGCTGCACCATGGCTTCCAGTTCCTCCTGTTTGTTGCCCATGCTGAATGCATTGATGTAATACACTTAAGTTGTGCTATTGATCCACTGTCTTTTCAGGGGGAGAAGCTCTAATTTCTGCTTGACCATTCTCAGCTGCTTCTGTGGTTTCTAGCACATCAATAACCCATGCATCCTTGCTACTGCATGGATCTCCATCTCCTACCTCTATCAAGACTACAGACTGAAGGACCTCATTAGCATGCCATCTGTCAGTGGCGTGCCACCCCCAGGCTTATCTCCAGTGTTTCTGATTTTACTCCCTTGAAATCTAGTTTAAAGCTCTCTCAATGAGCCCTGCTAGCTAATAAGGATCCTTTCCCCCCTTTGAGACAGGTGTACCCCAGCTGTTGCCAGCAGGCTCAGTGTCATGTAAAACAACCCATGATCAAAAAAACCCGAATTCTGCTGGTCACACCAGGCTCAGCACCAGGTATTCATCTGCATGATTTTCCTGTTTCTACCTCCATCATTCCCTGCAACTGGCAGAACAGAAGAGAAAACTGTTTGCTCCAGATCCTTCAATCATTCATCCCAAAGCCCTGGGGCTCCTTTTTGTCCTCAGACTTTTTTTTGGACTTCGTTGTTGACCACCTGAAAAATCAGTAATGGATAATAATCAGAGGGCTGTTCCAGGCTCCAGAGTTTCTTGGCAATGTCTCTTACCCAGGCCTCAGGGAGGCACCAGACTTCCCTATGGGTTGGGTCCAGTCAGCATATCAGGCCTTTATTCCTCTCAAAAAGGAGTCACCAATGACAATTGCTCTTTTTTTCTTGACTGAGGCAGTTGTGATGCAGGGGGTAAACTTACTCACTCTAGGCAACTCCTCCAACCTGGACAGACCTTTGTCCATATTGTAGAGTGCCCATGTTGTATTTGTGTTCAAGAGGCATCTGGATATGGCACTTGGGGATATGGTTTAAGGGTGATTATGGGAGTGCTGGGTTGATGGTTGGACTAGATGATCTTGGAAGTCTCTTCCAACGTTGATGATTCTGTGCCTGGTCTTCAAGTTCTAGAGCCACATACTTATTGTATTGCAGCTGGGAAGGTGAGGTAGGCCAGGAGGGGATTTGCCTGCTGCCTTGAGTAGACACCTCTTTCCATTCCCTCTCATCTCTTAGGTCCCCTCCTTCTGCCTGGTAGTGAGAGTGTAAAGGATCATTTTCTTCTTGTGGTGTGGCCAGCTGGTGCATTTGCCTTAGGAACGGTAGAGATTGGCTCAACCATTCAGAGTTCCTGATACTTCTTTTCTACCTCCTCTCTTAGATCTGCCCCTGGGCTGAGCAGATAATCCACTTCACCACACCTCACACAGCTGTTGTCTCTACTGCCATCCAGTACCAGTGCCAGGCTCTGGCATTCCCTGTAGCCCAAGACCTAGATGGCTGTGTGTTTTCATGGCATCTCTGTCTGTGTCACCACATCCTTTCTGGCAAGTCCAGAGGACATAGCTCCCCTCCAAAGGGATACTATAGCTGAGCTCCTTCTGAGAAGGTAATGACCACCAACTGAGCTCTCCTCTTGAGCTGGTGGGTGACTGCATTCTACCTTCCTGAACTGCCACACCCCACCCTGTTTACCTACTTTGTACCCTAGGAGCTCCTTTTGTATGGGTGTGTCAGAGACTGGAAAGAGCAATGTCTGGAGACATTTTGGGATGCTTGGAATGTGTGTAGTAGGGGGCGGTCCAGCCTTGCTCCGGTGAGGTGGTGCCCTGCCCCAAATACCCCCCAGCCCTGCAGTCTCTGTCAATAATAGAACACTGGAGGCATCCCCCCAGTGTTGCCTAACCCAGCCCCTGAGTGGCTGAATAACTGGAAGTCCCACCTGGGAGGAAGGCCCATGAAGGGCCAAGGGTTTAAGAAGGCTGAGCACAAGGCAAGCACATCATTCTTTAACCCTACCTTCATCTTGGAGTTTTCTATCTGTTACATTGCTGGAACTCAGGAGTTGGTAGCTATGACTCTTTTGCTATATCTTTCCTGTCTTTCTCCCTTTCTTCTTCAAACTTTCTTATGGAACGTAAACATGAAATGAGTTTAAAGGTTGCGAAGTTGAATGGGCTAAGATGATGCCGTAATAAGTGTTTTATGTTGTACTAAATCTTTTGCCAAAGTTCCTTGATTTTCTATTTTTTGCCAGTAAACCTTTGTAGGATTTTTACCTCTTGAGACTATCTGGTTGGTATTTCTCCCTTGCATCTACCCAAAGCAAAGGAACCTCAGTTTAGTCCCATACATTGTCTGGGGTGTTACAGGGTGGGGAGTGGACCTCATCACTCCTGACCTCACCCACACTGAGTCAGAGCTGCCTCTGGGTCAGAGCTTCAGTGCTTCCTGCTGGGAGGGGAAGGTGGGGTGCTGAGGCACCTCTTGGTGCTAATTTTGAGGTCTTGCCACTTCAGGAACTCTCTCCACAGTCCTTCGGCATGATCCTTGACTCCAGAGCACATCTGCCAGAGCAGTTTGCCTCAGTCTTCACCACACTTGCATTGCAATATATTTTAAATCTACGGTGCAAATAGATTTTGCACTTTTTTTTTGTTTATATCTGCATAATGAATATTAAATACTGCAGAAGTCTTGCAATACAGAACATATAGCTCCTATGAGTATCTTTTTGTTCTATTATCAGTGAGACGGCAGTATAACATCTTTTCATACCTAAAAACTGTTGATGATGTTGACTTTGGGCAATTATAGTTTGTTCAGCAGATGTGCCTGTCTGTTGACCACTTCCTGTGAAACTATCTGGAACTCCATCCACTTTTGGCAAAGGCTTGTACCTACAAAATGATCAAATACAAAATCATTCTTTAGGATCACATTTTTGTAAGTGCCTGATTTCTGAGTCTTAATATACAGTTTTGCTAGTTCACACAAAAGAAAAAAGTAACATCAGAATAATTGTAGCAAGGAAATGTAGAACATTGGCAACACATAAAATTCATAAAGCACATATCACAGCACAACTACCAATTTCTTGTGGAATTTGGTTAAAAACTATACCACTAACATCTAAAGCGCATTTACACTAAACAGAAACACAATATTTCCTTTTCCAAAGGACTTGTCTTCCCAGGAATCAAGTAGTTCAAAAATAAAGGTTTAATCACCTAAAGAAGGGTGATTCATTTGTTTGAAGACAAAGTAATTTAAATAATTTTAACATGTAACAAACCTCTCATAAGCTCAGAAGGTCTGAGAAGGCTACTTAAACTAAGTAGCTGAATCAAGGGAGGTTCAGACTTGATATTAGGAAGCATTTCTTTACTGAGAGGGTAGTCAAACACTGGAACAGGTTTCTTACAGAGGTGGTCAATGCCTCAAGCCTGTCACTGTTCAAGAGGCATTTGAACAATGCCTTTAATAATATGCTTTAACTTTTGTTCAGCCCTGAAGTAGTCAGGCAGTTGGACTAGATGATTGTTGAAAGTCCCTTGCAACTGAAATATTCTATTCTATTCTATTCTATTCTATTCTATTCTATTCTATTCTATTCTATTCTATTCTATTCTATTCTATTCTATTCTATTCCATTCCATTCCATTCCATTCCATTCCATTCCATTCCATTCCATTCCATTCTCTTCATCATTTAAGTCGCAAAACCTTTTATAAAGGATAAAAAGGACAAATATACAAATAGGAGTTCTGTTTAGGGTGGTCAGATGTTAAAACTATCACACAGACAGGCTGAAGATTCTGCCTGCCATCTTCAACACAACTGAAAATTAATTCTGCCATAGCTCTTAGTGATAAGAACTTGGAACCTTTGTCCTTCTGAAGTAGCTTTGAACCCAGAAGAAAACCAGACAAACCTCAATGCAGAAAGCAATGCATGAGAACTGTTGCTCAAGTCTGAAATTGCAGATTGTAAAGCTTAGTTTTAACTTTAGAAACATCAACAAATTCCACTCTGAAAATGCTCCTCTTAAAAGAAGTTAAGTCAGATGTGAGCATGTTCACATTTTGATCTTATTCAATAGATAATAGAAATGTCCTATGTGGCTATTTAGATTTTAGTTTATGAGAAAGTTCCCTTAAGAAGCAAGCATACAAGGTTTTGGTCATTCTAGACATATATGTAACTATACAATAACATAGAACATGTGATATACAAGTGTGTTGATTTGGCATGGCCTGTTTTTTTGGTGCGGCCGCTGCCATCCCCAGTGTGGCTCGTGGCCAGCCTTGCCTGCCTGGCTGCCCCTAGCCAACTGCGCTGCGGGCAAAAAGGGCAGGAGTGATGGCAATAGCTTCCCCTTCCCAGTGCGCCACATGAAGACAAGTGTTAAATAGTGTCAGTGCCGCAGCAGCCGCCACTGCCTGCACAATGGCAGCAGGGTCACCTGGCCAGCAGCAGAAGCATGACGAGTGATTCCCTGATGCGGAACCTACATGAGATCAACTTCTCGGCACTGTGGGATCTTGCAAAAATCTTTGAATTGGTGGAACTTGTTGACAATGGTACCTACAAGCAGAAGATTTTCTTCTAGTCAGAAAAGAGGAGGAATTCAGGATATGTGAGGGAAAACAACATGGCGGCACCAAGGTCAGTGGAAAAGAAAGAGGGGGAGAAGGTGCTTCAAGCGTTGGAGCCAAGATTCCTCTGCAGGCAATGGTGAGGACTATGGTAAAACAAACTGTCTCCTTTTAATGCATGAAGTCCACAGGGGATGCAGAGGTCCACTCGCAGCCTGTGGGAAAAGTGCTCATGCCAGAATGGGTGGATGTTAGAGAAAGCTGTGGTCTAGTGGGAGACCCAAATAGAGAGAGAGGGCCCCTGTTTCCAGAGACAGAGAGAGAGAGCCCTTGCTTTCAAACTTGAGCAGCCTAGCCTTAAAAGACCACACCCCATGGACAAATGACCCATGCCATAACAGTTTGAAGATGACAGTTTTGCCCGTGGGAGGGACCCCATGGCATAGCAGAAAAAATACTCCTCTCCCTGAGTGAATGGAAAAAGATCTTGAAAGATGATCTGACCAAAGCCCCTCATGCCCTGTCTTCCTATGCCGTCGGTGGGAAAGATGGAGGGGCTGGGGGAAAAAAAAGGTGTTTTAAAGGCTTATTTTACTTCCATTTTCCTCCTCTGACTCTGTTAACAATAAATTTACTTTAGACCTTTAAATTTGAACCTGTTTTCCTGTTAAAGTCTTTTTTTCTCCTAGTCCTTAACTCATGAACTGTTAGTTAATTTTTTTCCCTCTCCTCAACCCAACTGTAGCAGGAGAGAGTAAGCAAACAACTTCCATGAGTGCCTGGCATTTGGACAGCATCGAACCACAACAAAAAGAAGTATACTTTTCCAAAAAACACCTCTTTGCCTTAACATAGAGTATGATAACTTTAGGAATGAGAATACTTGAAAACAAAAACTTTTGTCATGATCTAAATCTCTATGAATTTTATATGAAGTTTAGTTATTGTAAAGGCCCAGGATAAAATTCCAGGCCTGCAGAAATAAATTTTACAACTGTAATCAACTTTAGGAAGATTAAAGTTTAATCTCTAGTATCACAGTGATGCTGAATTGATTTTTGCCTTTTTTTCTTTTATATATTCTCTATATTCTTTACACATATATTTGTAGCTCTGTAGCCTATTGTTGTATTCATATATAGCTCCAGTACTTTTCCCTACCTTTTCCCTACCTAATCAAGTGACATTGAACTCTTATGAATAAACTTCTCATCACTTGATAGATCTCTTTGCAATCCAAAAACCTAATTTTTAAAGAATTTTTAACTTTAGTCTCATTATACTCTAAAAATGTCTGGCAGAAGATCAATTTCTATTTTAAAATCAAAATCAGTATGTTCACATAGTTCCACTTGTTGCAGTGTGTTGCAATTTCCTGTTTTAGCTACCCCAGTCCTTTCCCAGGTGTGCCAACTTCTCCCTTCCCCTCCCCTTGCCTCCTTCTAGGAGCTGTCTGTCAAGCTTAACATTCCAGCAAGGGCGTGGTGTGATTGGCAGAAGTTCAAAAGATGCTTCTCAGACCTGGGGCCATTGGCCTGTCTAAGTGTCATTGTCCCATGAGACCCTCCCCCTCCCATCTGGATTGGTGGCTCACCTATCCTCTCCCTCCCCCCTCTCCTTGGGCTTAAAAGGACACTCAGACCATGTGGTCGGTATTCTGTTGGGAGCTGTTACCAAGATTCAGAGCTCTGTGATCCTGGAATAAAACTCTGAATTTAACCCTCCTCAGAATCCTCTCCTTTTCTCTTCACCTCGCCTAAGGACTTTCACCAGAGGTAAAACTGAGTTCCTACAAGCCTGGACATGTTCCAAGTTCCTAGCTGCAACATCTAGCCAGCCAGAGGTATCTCTGTGGTGAAATACCACAGCTACCACCTCTGGCCAAGCAGCAGGGGCCAGACGAGCCCAGGCACATTCCATACGGTAATATTGAAATTTTATTCCAATATCCACTAGTTTCTAGAAAATTTATTATTTCACAATTTTTTCAGCTCTTTGAGTAGAATCTAAAGTGTCTTGAATGTATAAAAGTAACAGTCTTTTGAGTTTCTAGGGTTTAAAAAGAACTTTCACACAGAAAAAAAATCTAGGTGCTAGGAGCCAGGATTATGCTACCACTTGCTCCAATGTGCTTTATCTTGGGGAAAAGCCTTAATTCTGGCATTATTACAGGTGACATTATAGGAGTCAAACAGTTTTAACAGCTTTTATAGACCGGTTAGCCTCACCTTGTTCCTGAGAAGTTGATGAAGCAGCTAAACCTAGAAACCATTGAAAAACACATGAAGGAGAAGATGGCAATTGGGAGTAGTCAGCATGGATTCACCAAAAGGAGTTCGCACTTGACCAAATTGGTAAACTTCTACAATGAAATTACTGGCCTGCTAGATGAGGTGAAAAATTGATGAAATATGGACTGGATGAGCAGACACCGAGATAGATTGAGAATTGGCTGAATAGCTATATTGGGTTTATGTGGCAAAGTTTTGGTAGTGGAGGTCTGCAGGGGTAGCTTCTGAGAGGAGACAGCAGAAGCTGCTCCCATGTCAGAAAGAGCCAGTTTCAGCCAGCTCCAAGATGGACCCACCACTGGCCAAAGCCTGAGCCAATCGGAGACATTAGTAGTGCCTCTGTGATAACATATTTTAAAAAGAGTTAAAAATGCTGCACAACAGTAGCTGGGAGGAGGAGTGAGAATATGTGAGAAAAAATTCTGCAGACACCAAGGATCAGAAAAGAAGGAGGGGGAGGAGGTGCTCCAGCTGCCAGAACAGAGATTCCTCTGCAGCCCATAGTGAAGACCATGATGAAGCAGCTGTTCCCTTGCAGCCCATGGAGATCCATGGAGATGCAGAGATCCACCTGCAGCCTATGAGGAACCCCCATCAGAACAGGTAGATGTGCCCTGAAAGAAGCTGCAGCCCATGAAGAGCCCACATAGAGCAGGTTTTATTTGGCAGGACCTGTGACCTTATGGGAGACCCATGCTAGAGCAGTCTGTTCCTGAAGGATTGCACTCCATGGAAAGGACCCATGCTGGAGTTCATGAGGAACTGCAGTCTATGGGAAGGACCTACACTGGTGAAGTTCATGAAGGGCTGTCTCTTGTGCGAAGGATCCCACATTGAAGCAGGTGAACAGAAAGGAGAGGCAGAGATAATGCATTATGAACTGACTGCAACCCTCATTCCCCATCACTCTGTGCTGCTGGGGAGGAGGAGTTACAAGAGTTGGGAGTGAAGTTGAGCCTGCAAAGAAGCAAGAATTGAGAGGAATGTTTTTCTAAATGTGTTTTTATTTCTCATTATCCAAATGTGATTGACAATAAATTGAATCAATTTCTCCAAGTTGAGCCTGTTCTGCCTGTGACAGCAATTGCTGAATGATCTCCCTGTCTTTATCTTGACCCATGAGCATTTTGTGGTATTTTTCTTTCTTGTACTGAGCAACTTGGTGAGCAGTTGGCAGTCAGCCAAGGTCAACCTACCACAATGGCTGGGCCCAGAGGATGATGATCAGTGGCAAAAAGTGTAGTGACTAGCAGTGTACCTCAAGGGTCAATAGTGGGTCCAGTCCAGTTCAACATTTTCATTAATGATCTGTATGATCAGGCAGAGTGTACCCTCAGCAACTTTGCAGACAGCATCAAAACAGGGAAGAGTGTCTGATATTACAAAGGGTTGTGCTGCTTCCAGGAAAGCACCTGAGAGTCCTCATGAACATCAAGTTGAACATGAACAAGCATTGCGCCCTTGCTGCAAAGAAGGCCAATGGTACCCTTGTCTGCATTTGTCAAAGCATTGCCAACAGGTGGAGAGACATGATCCTTCCCCTTTACTCAACACTGATGAGGCCACACCTGGTGTACTGTGTCCAGTTCTGAGCTCCCCAGTACAAGAGAGACATGGACATACTGGAGAGACCCAAACAAAGGGCCATCAAGATGATTAAGGAAACTGGAGCATCTCTCTTATGAGGAAAGACTGAGAGAGCTGGCACTCTAGCCTGGAAAAGAGAAGACTTGGAGGGATCTTACTCATGTATATGAATCCTAGAAGGGAAGATACAAAGAAGATAGAGCCAAGCTTTTTTCAGTAGTGCACAGTGAAAACAAAAAAGGCCATGGGCACAAGATGAAACATAGGAGATACCCTCTGAACATCAGGAAATATCCAGTGATTGAGCACTGGAGCAAGTTTCCCAGGGACATGGTAGAGTCTCCCTCTTCGGAGATATTTAAAAGTCATCTGGACATAGTCCTGATCAACTGGTCTAGGTGGTCCTTCCTGAGCAGGGGGGTTGGACAAGATGACCTCCAGAGGTCCCTTCCAACCTCAACCATTCTGTGATTCTGTGATTCAATTATTTAAATATCCTGGCATTTCATTCCTGTCTTGGGGATGGTTTATTATCCCATCCCATTTTGGTGGGTTTTGATCTGTTTTGTTTTGTGCCCAAGGGTGGCAGCTGTTCCCACCCCACCCCCATCCACGCGAGAGGGAGAAGGCCAAAACCCGTGCCACAGCGCCCCCTGCAGCCACAGGGGAATCATTGCCACCTGCACTGCCCAGCTGAGGAGCCACCAGCGCCCCTGCCGACTGCAGCCATAACTACACCTAAAGGGAAAGTGCTTAAAGAGCGGGAAGACTGTTTATTGGGTTTTCTGTTCTTTGTTTGTTGTTACCATTGTTGTTGTTTGCCTCGTTACACATACTAGTAAAGAACTGTTATTCCTTTTCTCATATCTTTGCCTGAAAGCTCCTTTATTTCAAAATTATAATAATTTGGAGGGGAGGGGATCATATTTTCCATTCCAAGGGAGGCTCCTGCTTTCCTCAGCAGATACCTGTCTTTCAAACCAAGACACTTCCCATAAACAATCTAGCACCAGTATGTCAAACACAAACCAGACTTCCATTTGGAAGTCTGAGCCATATAGCAGCTACAGTTGAAAGGCACAGCAAATACCTATATAGGTGAGGCAAGTTCTTACCTGTGCATTTCTTCAATTCCAGTACAAAGGTGCTTTAAATTGCTTGATCTGTGTCTGTTGAGTCCAAGCTACTGTCTCAAATAGGAGATGGGACTGTTATCAACAGTCATCTGTAGTTTACATGTACTATTTTTAAATTTCTTATTGGAATACAGAAGTAGTACTCCCATAGCTTATGTTGACCACAGCTGTGACTCAGCAACCTTTGCATTAGCTCAATGGTTGTTGCCACTCAACTGAAATTCATTTCTGAAATCTCAGACCCTGAATTAAGGGCCATGTCAAACACTGCACACAAGCATACCTCTAGCAGGTCTTTGGATATATTCGCATTTGTGGTGGTTTAGCCTTGGCTAACAGTGAAATTCCCACTCAGCCACTCACACCCTCCCTGCCCCAGTGGGTCAGATGGAGAAAATAGGAAGAACAGGAGCAAGAAAGATTGTAAGCCAACATAATGACAGGAGATTGCTTACAAATGATTGTTGCAGCAAAACAGAATCAATTTAGGTAAAATTAAGTAAATTTATCACCAATTAAAATAAAAATGAAATTACTAATTGAGGTAGCAGAAAGCAAAAAGACAAATATTAAAATATACTTCCTCCTTTCCCAGGCTCATGGCTTCATTCCAGACTCATCTTTCCCCCCCTCCCCCCCCACCCGCCCCTTGCTACTGACACAGGTTACATGCAGCCACTTCAGTGAGGCGATGGGCTTAAGGGTGTAAGGGTGTTATGGTCAGTACATAAGAAAATCTCTCTGCCACTCCTTCCTTCTCACACTTCTCTGTCATGGATTCTCCATGAGCTGCAGTTCCTTCAAAAAATATCCAACTGCTCCAGCATGGTCTGTTAAATAAGTTGCTATGTGAATACTGATTCTGGCACCATGAAGCACCTCCTCCCCGACCTTCTTCTTTGACCTCTGTTCATACGGCTGGCTTTCACTCTTTTTTTTTGCCCTACTCCTCTGCATGTGTGGTGGGTTTTGCCCTGTCTAAAGTATGTTTTCACAGAGGCACCATCAACTTTGTTGATTGGCTCAGCTTTGGCCTGCATTGGGTCCATTAGCAAGGCAACTGGAACCAGCTGTGTCCAGCACAGGGCAGCACCTTACCCACTACCAAAAACTTAAGAATCAAAGGACAAACAAATAATGCAGATGTTATCATGGGAGTCTACCATAGACCTCCTAGCCAGGACAATGATGCTTCCAAGTTAACTGTCCTTGTCTTTATGGGATACTTCAACTTGCTAGAAATTAACTGGCACCATCACACAGCTGGTACAAACAGGACCAGAAGATTCCTAAGAAAGCTGGATGACAACTTTATGGAACAGGTCCTTAGGGAGCTGACTCAGAAAGATGCCCTCCTTGACGTACTGCTTGTCAACAGAGTGGAATTCATGAGCAAAGTGGAGATTGGCAGCTGTCTTGGCCACAGCAATCACAAAGAGATCGATTTTAAAATCTCTGTTGACAGGAGAAAAGGTCCATCAAACCTCAATTCTGGACATGAGGAGAGCAGACCTCAGGTTGCTCAGGGAATTAGTGAATAAGGTCCCCTGGGAAAATGTTTTTGCAGGTGCTGGGTCCATAAGTGCTGGTCACTTTTTAAACACCACCGGTTAAAAGCACAGGAGCAGGCGATTGTCAAATGTTGGAAGTCAAGCAGGCAAGGCAGAAGACTGGCTTGGCTGAACAGGGATCTTCTCTTGGAAATAAGGCCAAAAAGAAGGGTATGGCCAGTGGAAGCAAGGTCAGGGGACATGTGAAGAATACAGAGATGCTGCTCACCACTGTTGGGAGAAAATCTGTATGGTCAAACCTCAACTGGAGTTGAGCTCCTCAAAGAGCTGGCTGATGTCATTGCAAAATCTCTCAAGGATTTTTGAGCAGTTTGGGAATCTGAAGAAGTCCCAGATGACCGGAAGCTGGTGAATGTTGTCCTGATTTTCAAGAACGGCAAGAAGGAGGTCTGTCCTGGGTTGACTATATGATGCTTTTATCCCAAATCATCTCATTCTGTTTATGTTGAATAATAAGTTTTGTACCTTTAGGAGTGTTCCAGAGAGTGAAGGGGGGGAGAGAAGAAGCGCGCAGTTTGTTTTCAGACACTGCACTCCTCCTCCACATTCCTGCTCCTGGACTGTGTTGTCTGTGGATGAACAGACAGCAGGACAGAGCTGTCCTTTGCTTTTAGTTAGTTTAGCTAGCTGAGGCAGAGAAGTTTCCTGGACTGTTTTTTTTTCCTTTTTCTTTGGACCTCTTGAAACTGCTCTGGACTGAACACCCAGGAGAGCACTGGCAGCTGCAGCTGTGGCCCACCGGGCCAGGCCTGGCCTGCGACAATTCCAGCACCAGAGGGACTGATCAGAGACTGAGTGAGCTGAGCTTCAACCCGGGGTTTTCTCAGTTTGTCATCTCTTTTAGAGTGGCAAGGGGTCTCATTGTTTGATATTGATATTGGTTTTATTGTTTAATAAACAGGTTTTTTCCACCTTTCTCCAAGGAGGTATTTTTTCCCTCCCGGACCAGTTGGGGGGAGGGGCCGATTGGATTTGCTTTTCCCACCAGAGCTCCTTTGGGAGATTCTTCCCCAAATTTGCTCTAAACCTGGACAAGGTTCGTGGAAATGTCCTGAGTTCTAAGATAAGTGTGTATTCTATTTGCCATCTGTTAGAGGTGGGGAATCTACCTGCTGTTAATTGGGCAGTTTTCTTTATCTCTTCCACAAATCAATCCTCCCTCTGGGGAAATAGCTTCTGTTAATGGGCCATTGAGTCTCACTGCATGACTGATAAAATTACATCATCCCATTGTGAGATGCTCCGCCCAGGGGGAGGAGCCAAGCATTCCTACCTGGATATAATCTGAGATTTTGGAACACCAGAGCAGCCTTTTCCCACTGAATTCCCAGAGGAGTAGCTGTCTTCTCCACTGGATTCCCAGAGGAAGACCAGGCCCATCTACACCACCACTGGACCTTCAGAGGAAACCTACACCCTTCTACAGGATCACTGCTTCAACAGAACCACACCTGTCACTCCAGGAGGACTGCAGCCACCATTTAATTGGACTGCTACCAACACCCTGACCCACGGGGTGTCAAGTTGTATTCTGACTCTGACAGTGTTTTGGGGTTTTTTTTGTTTGTATTATTGCATTTGTATTTTCTAGTTTTCCTAGTAAAGACTTGTTATTCCTATCCCCATATCTTTGCCTGAGAGCCTTTTAATTTAAAAATTATAACAATTCAGAGGGAGGGGGTTTACATTTTCCATTTCAGGGGAGGCTCCTACCTTCCTTAAGCAGACATCTGTCTTTTCAAACCAAGACAGGAAACTACAGGCCTGTTAGTTTCACTTAGGTGCCTAGTAAAGTTATGGAGAAGATCATTCTGGGAGGTATTGAAAAACACCTGAAAGACAATGCAGTCATCGGTCACAGCCAGAAAAGCTTTATGAGAGGAAAGTCCTCCTTGTAAAACCTGATTTCCTTTTATGATGAGATAATCCAGATAGGTGATCAAGGGAAGCTACTTGATGTAATCTTTTTGGAGTTCAGCCCAGCTTTTGATAGTGTCTCCCACAAGATCCTTCTGGACAAAATGTCCATCCTACAGATGGATAAACACATCATGCAATGGGTGAGCAACTGGCTCATGGGTCGGGCACAAAGGCTTATAGTGAATGGGATGACATCACACTGACGACCTGCATCTAGTGGGGTTCCACAGTGTTCCATCCTCCTCCCTGTGCTCTTCAACATCTGCATAAATTACTTGGATGCAGGAGGGGAAGATATACTAAGCAAGTTCGCAGATGATACAAAACTGGAGGAGGTCTCGACTCCCTCGAAGCCAGAGAGACCTTGACAAATTAGAGGACTGGGCAATCACCAACCATATGAAGTTCAACAAGGTGCCAGATTCTGCACCTGGGATGGGGCAACCCTGGATGTACAGACAGACTGATGAATGAGATGCTGGAAAGCAGTGTCGTGGAAAGGGACCTGGGGGTCCTGGTTGATGGACAGTTTATCATGAGTCAGCTGTAAGCCCTGGCAGCCAGGAGAGCCTACCATGTCCTGAGGTGCATTAGGCACAACAGTGCCAGCCAGTCAAAGGAGGTGATTGTCCCACTCTGCTCTGCACTGGTGCGGCCTTACCTTAATTACTGTCTGCAGTTTTGAGCACCGCAATATAAGAAAGATATTAAGCTGTTAGAGTGTACAGAGGAGGGCAGCAAAGATGGTGAAGGGCCTTGAGGGGAAGCTGTGTGAGGAGCAGCTGAGGTCTCTCGGCCTGTTCGGCCAGGATAAGAGGAGACTGAGGAGGGACCTGTCCTGGGGTGACGTTATGATGCTTGTATCCCCATTCATCTGTTCTGTGCCTTTAAAACCGGCTCTGAAGAGTGGAAATTTTGTTTGGGTTTCTCTTATCAGGGACACAGAGACGAGCAGTACATAGGGCTGTTTTTCACTTCTTGCTTCAGCTTGCTGCTTTGCTTGCTCCCTTTTCTGCTCTTGCTTCTGCTCTGCTTTGGCCTCTGCTTATTAGCTAGTTCTAGCTAAACAGTCCACGTTCCTTCCTGGACTGTTTCTCCTCTCCTGTTTCTGTGACCATCTCGAACCTGCTCTGGACTGGGACCCGGGAACACCGTTCGGCTGCAGCAGCTGTCCCAGCGCCGGAGGGACTGAGAACAGAGCAACCACCCCCGAAAGAGACTTTCTGATTTTGTCATCTTTCTCAGAGCGGTGTCATCGGGTATTGTTCATTTTGTGTGCTGGGGGTGCTGGGCCAGTCAAATAAACAGGTTCTTTCCACCTCTCTCCAAGGAATTTTTTCCCGAACCGGTTGGGGGGAGGGGCCGTGTGAGTTTTGCTTTCTGGAGGGGCCCTCCTTTGCAGATTCTTTAGCAAATTTGCCCTAAACCAGGACAGGACCTCATTGCAGTCTCCAACTTCCTTGTGAGGGAAAGAGGAGGGGCAGGCACTGATCTCTGTGGTGACCAGTGACAGGACCCAAGGGAAGGGCCTGAAGCTGTGTCAGGGGAGGTTTAGGTGGGATATGAGAAAAAGGTTCCTCACCCAGAGAGTGGTTGGGCACTAGAAAGAACAGACTCCCCAAGGAAGTGGTCATACCACCAAGCCTTACAGAGTTCACTAAGTATTTGGACAATACTCTCAGGCACATGGTATGACTCTTGGGGATGGTCCTGTGCAGGGCCAGGAGTTGGACTCAATGATCCTTGTTGGTCCTGTTCAACTCATCATATCCTGTAATTCTGGGAATGCAGCGTCACACAAGTAGGAAAGTTGCATGACCTTTCAAATTAAGAAAGAATGAGAAAAAGTTTTCTGTAGCATAAATTCAGCCTATACTTTGTCAAGAAGTCAAGAACTCAAAGTGTCTATCTGATTCAATGTGATTGATGGAGAGGGGGTGAAATTGATACATCTTAACAGAAAAAGCAAACACAGTTGTCAGATGATTCTAAAGGAGAAAAATATGTCCCAGCTTGAGTTATCAGAAAGGAGAAAGAAACATTAATGATTCTTAGATTCTCTTTGCTCTGAATATCTTTTTAAAAGAGAATTATTGCATGTAAATTAAAACTTTTTTAGTTTTTAAATAAAATTAGAAATATTCATAAAACTAAATAATAAAGATTGCTCCTGATGACTCAAGCTATAGTATTGAGCCCTTTATATCATGTAAAAACACGATAGATTTATGAAGACTGTGAGATAAAATTTATACAAATATACAGTTATACACCAAAATTCTCAAATACTAAACATGATTCATAACTGTGGCAGAAGTCTTAGTTCAGAAATATAGTGTTTAAAAAATGTAATGCAGCTTAATGCATGCTTTTTTTGGTTTGTTTTTCTTACATGTAGCTCTTTTATCCTGTCCCCCACCTCCCAAGCATTAACCTCTGTGGTCTAGTACATACATGAGAATCTTTATATCCATTAAAATAAACAAGCAACTATATGGGCCAAGCTTTCCCCGATACACATTTCAGAAGAAAATCTGACCAAAAGTATCCTAAACCCTGAAGAATAAGGATATAAACAGAAATAAAAAGTAAAATGAAATATTTCTGCATGCTAGAGAACAGCAAAATTGTATTAAACATGTTAGAATAAGAAATGCTGGTGTTTTATATATATATTTAAACTTTTGTTTAAAATTGCTATTATGTAAACCACAGTTCATTGTGATAAAAACATTAGGAATACATCTGATCTTGCTTCTAAACTGTCTATTTTTCCATCAAAGATTTACATCAAAACCTTCAAATGTGTCAGTTTCTGCACAAAACATTGTGTAGGTAGCAGTTGGTTCATGGATTCCCAATTTTTTCAATGAAAATTTCTTATTTTTCTGTTGGATAAGCACCTCTTTTCTGAAAAGTATATTAGTATATCTGATTTTGCACAGGAAACAGACAGTACTAAGTTTTTTACCTTGTAAATATCACACAGTCATGCTAGCTCCCTACTCTCTGCGTTTCATCTATTTAGAATGCCTGGGATTTGGAAATTTATTTCACCAAAATCTTTGCACCCCTGAATTGATTTAGAGGATGAACACAGATCTTCAAAACTACTTTATAGAGATACTGTTGGGATGGAATAAATAAAGCAGATCCCCACTATTTTCATTAGTATCCGGTGAAAGGACAAAAAGCAATGGGCACAAATTGAATTGCAGGAAATCCTGCTTAAACATAAGAAAATTCTTGGTTTTTTTTACTCTAGGGCTGGTTGAGCACTGATACAGTTTGCCCAGTAAGTTTGTGGAGTCTCCACCTTTAGAGAAATTCAAAACCCAACTGTACATGGGCTTGGGCAACCTGTTCTAGCTGACACTGCTTTGTGCTGCAGGTGTGTGTGTGTGTGGACTAGACAATTGCCAGAGGTGCTTTTCAACTAAATGACATTTTCTCTTTTTTAGTTTGTGCCCATTGCTCATTGTCCTGTTACTGGGCACTGCTGAGAAGAGTCTGGCTTTGTCTTTACTCCCTCCCATCACGAATTTATACACATTGATAAGATACCTGTGCTGCAGGATTACTATCTCAGCCACACCCACACCTGTGACTGGTATGGCCCATTGACCTGGACCCCAAATTATGGATTTGCTTTCTGTCTTGACCTTGGACCTGTCTTGCCCCTAGGGACCTACCCAATGATCAGTGGACTGTGTCTGACCCTGGTTGTCCTCACCAGACCTGAGTCTGATTTGTGGACTGACTTCCTGGCTGGACCTTGCACCTGTGTCATCACCACAAATTTGTCTGATGATCTGGACTCTCGGTTGAATCTGACTCCCATCTCCAGATCTGCCCTGCTTATTTCACTTGGATCCTGCAGGACTAGGCCTAGGCTGGTGAGGTCTCTGCTGTGTATACCATGGTACTCAACTCCCAACTCCCCATTCCTTAAGGAGAAGACAGCCCTTGCTGCTCCCTGACAGGAAGACAGTATTGAAAGCCTTGCTAAAGTCAATATAGACATAATCCACTGCTCACTCTTCATCCACGGAGCCATTCACCTCATTTTAGAAGACTATTGCATTGGTCAAGCATGATTTCCCCTTTGTAAATACATGCTGACAACTCCCAATAATCTTCTTGTCCTTCATAGGTAGGCTTTGACTTTCCTAACATCATCCCTGCACAGTCAGACAGTCTATACAGAGTCTATAGACAGACTTTATATTCCTCTTGGGTTCCCTGGCATTGCTTCCACCTCTTGTATACTTTCTTTATATGTTCGAGCTTTGCCAGGAGCTCCTTGTTCATCCATGCAGGCCTCGTTCTACCTTTGTTTGACATCCTGTACGTTGGGATGGACCATTCTTAAACTTCAAGGTGATCCTTGAAAAATAAAACAGCTCTTCTGGACCCCTTTGCCCTGTAGGACTGTCTCCCAAGGGATTATTCCAAGCAGAGCCCAGAAGAGGCCCAAGTCTTCTCTGCTCAAGTCCAGGAGTTTGATGCATCAGTTCTTGCCAGGAGGAGGACATCAACACAAAGCTGAACCTAATCACAAGTTCTTCTATCATTTTTTATATATGCTGAATAAAGAGATGAAAATTACCAGCAGAATTTGAAACTCAAAGCTCCTATAACTGTTTTTCCCCATCTTTTGATCAAATAACCCAAAACAACCAAGAAGTGTCTGTTCTGAAGAATTGAATAATATCTTACTTTTTAAATCAATTTTTCAAATTTATGAGTTTTTAGACATGTCTACTGATATCAGACTCCAGTGATATCAACTGTTGAACTGACAAACCTTTATTTTTTCCAAGAGAAGTTCAAAAATTTCAATTAGAGATTCAGCTTTGCCACATAAATGCAGACAAGTAAGGTTCCAAGATCTAGAAATATGAAAAGGTAGTTTCATATAACACTGTACCTCTGTTTCTGCTGCATGGGTTGCTGTCTCATAGCCATATATTGCATGTCCTCTTGTAACCGATTAAGGGGAGAATCTGGTTTGACACGAATCCCATAATAATGGTATTTAGAGTTCCCCCTTCATGAAAGAACAAAAATAACATTGTTTCTTTAGTATATACATCACACATTAACATTTGCCTTGACTGGAAAACAGTACATAAAAGTTAGGCTTGTCTTTCACTCTGGTATAAAACTGATATAACTTCACCAGCTTCTGAAAATCAGTTCACTTAAACTATATTTTCTGGCACTTTACTGTTGGGCTTCATTTAAATAGAATAAGGTAAATAAAAAATCAACTAAATTACTTATGCAGTCATGGTGAATAAAACAATTTCATAAATGGGGTATGCTTGTGAGTGAGGATTTGTGAATGTTTCACTAATCAACTTCAGTCCTGGTCAACTGGAAAGAAAGAACAGAACTGGGCTGTCTGTGATCATGTTCATGAGTGTCTATATGGGTGCTGGTAAAGGCATTGCCCTGTGTTAGCTTCTGTGGTTAGCTGTGTTAGTGTCATGTGTGTGTTTGTCTGCATCTTTGGAACACGTTCAGTCTCACTGCTATCTAGAGCTGCAAATGGAAACAGCAGTAACTGCATTGATCGGACTGAGATGGAAGATATCTGGGTCATAAGAATACACAGAATCTGGCTATAGCAGACCAGGAGTCCCCTGAGTCCTGAAATCTGCTGGATTTGGCAACTCCCTAAACACAAAGGTTTTAAATATTTTTATTTGCTTATTTCCTTGCTTGTTTTTAACATATGAGCTTCATGCTCATGATTATTATTGATATTTTTTTGTTAAACTTGAAGATTTTATTAACACAAACCTGGTTCCCAGTCTTCTGGTCCGTAATCCCATGAAGATTGACCGTATGAGTTTTCCAAAGGAGGCAGCATTGACTGGATCTAACTTGTGCTCCTGACAATGACGTAAGTAATGGTTGTAAAGGGTACTTCTGGGGAGACTCACTCCTTCTGCAGTTTCATAGTTGTCTAAAAGCCATTGGAGCTATGTCAAATATGAAAGAGTGAACATATATAAATTCATTATTACTCTACTGAAAACCCCCACTTCATTGTACAACATAGAACTGATATTTTTTAGACCACTCAAGGCCTGTTTAATACAGTGACTGTTCTTTGAGCAAATATAATCTTTTTAAATCTCTTTCAATGCTAGATATGCCATGATGCCTTAGTTATGGAAATTTTTTTTAGGTTTACAAGGAAATAACAAGACTCATGGCACCTGTGAGCTCAGATAGCTCCACTTCTAAAAATATTTCAGATTCAGTACCATACATTAACATTTTATGAAGTTATTTGTGCTTTCGAGAAAAATTGCTGGAACTCCAAAGAAATAAAATAACCAATGTAATTTATACTTATTGCATTAAAAAAAACCCCTAATAGAACTAAGTTAATACACTTTAAATTCTGGAATGATATACTATTTGTCTTCACATGGAATTAAAAAAAATACAAATAAAAAAACCCAGTACTACATTTAACTGAATAGGGTTTATTGTCTTCCAAATACAAAGAAGAAACTATCAAATATAAGGTAAAAAACAATCTAGATGATATGAAAAATAACTTGTATAGCTATAAAGCATCATGGGCTCAATCCCTTTCTGTTGTAGCCTGTTTGCTTCCAAGAGGAACAAAATCAACTTTTTTTTTCCTGTGTAATCTATTGCAGAATTTTGGTAATTTTGGAAGCATTTAGGCAAACAGTTTCTAATACATGACTGTACCTCTGTATATAACAAATAGTAACTAACATAGCTTCACAGAATATTCTGAGTTGGAAGGGACCCACAAGGATCAAGTTCAACTCTTAAGTAAATGGCCCATACAGGGATTGAACCCGCAACCTTGGTGTAATTGGCACCATGCTCTAACCAACTGAGCTAATCTCAGGGTCATGTACACTAAACTCAAGTAAAATGGTAATTTTAATGACATTTACCAGTATAAGAAAACAAAAAAAATAAAAAGGAAATATTTTTATAGTTTTTATTTATCAGCAGTCCTGATTAATGGAGGAGGTCCTACTTGACTAGAAGTTAGCAAACCTATAAGGAGGGCCAGAAGGAGGATCCAGGGAACTACAGGCCTGTCAGTCTGACTTCAGTGCCAGGGAACATTATGGAGCAGATCATCCTGAGTGCCATCTCGTGGTACGTACAGGACACCTAGGGGATCAGGCCCAGTCAGAACTAGTTTAGAAAAGGCAAGTCCTGCTTGACTAACTTGGTCTCCATCTGTGACAAGGTGACACATTCAGTGGATGAAGGAAAGGCTGTGGATGTTGTCTACTTGAACCTTAGTAAGGTCTTTGACAGTGTCTCCCAGTGCATTTTCCTGAAGAAGCTGGCTGCTTATGTTTGCTGGGTAAATATATGGATGGATGCATGCATGGATGGATGGATGGATGGGCGGACCAAAAGAGTGGTGGTGAATGGAATTACATCCATTTGGTGGCTTGGTGCTTCCCAGGGCTCAGTATCAGGGCCAGTTCTGATAATTATCTTTATCAATGATCTGGACAAGGGGATTGAGTGCACCCTCAGTAAGTTTGCAGATGACACCAAGTTGGGTGGGAGTGTTAATCTGCTAGAGGGTAGGAAGGCTCTGCAGAGCTTGCATGAGGCTAAACAAGGTGAAGTGCATGGTCCTGCACTTGGGTCACAACAACCCCATGCAGCACTACAGGCTTGGGTAAGAGTGGCTGGAAAACTGCTGGTCAGAAAAGGATCTGGTGCCGGTTGACAGCTGACTGAACAAGTCAGTGTGTGCTCACTTGGCCAAAAACGCTGATGGCATCCTGGCTTGTATCAGCAATAATTTGGCCAGCAGGGCTAGGGGAGTGATTGTGACTGTGTTCACAGGGATCTTAGGATGAGGGAAGAGACGAGGATTTGACTCCATGTTTCAGAAGGCTTGATTTATTATTTTATGATATATATTATATTGAAACTATACTAAAAGAATAGAAGAAAAGATTTCATCAGAAGGCTATCTAAGAATAGGAAAAAAAAGAATGATAACAAAGGCTTGTGGCTTGGACTCTCTGTCTGAGCCAGCTGGGCTGTGATTGGCCATTAATTAGAAACAACCAACATGGGCCAATCAAAGATCCACCTGTTGCATTCCACAGTAGCAGATAACCATTGTTTACATTTTGTTCCTGAGGCCTCTCAGCTTCTCAGGAGGAAAAATCCTAAGGAAAGGATTTTTCATAAAAGATGTCTGTGACAAGTGATTGCCCCCCTGTACTCAGCAACTGTGAGGCCAAACCTCTAATCCTGTGTTCAGTTTTGGGCCACTCATTAGAAGAAAGACACTGAGGAGCTAGAGTGTGTCTGAAGAAGAGCAATGAAGCTGCTGAAGGGTCTGGAGCACAAGTCCTATGAGGAGCAGCTGTAGAAACTAGGGTTGTTTAGCATGGAGAAAAGGAGGCTCAGAGGGGACCTTATCACTCTTTCTACAACTGCCTGAAAGGAGCTTGTAGTGATGTAGGTGTCAGTCTCTTCCCATAAGTAACAAGCAGTAGGACAAGAGTAAATGGAAATATAGGAAAAATTTCTTCAATGAAAGGATTGTCAAGCATTGGAACAGGCTGCCCAGTGAAGTGGTTGAGTCGCAACCCTGGACGTGTTTAAAAGACGTAGCTCTGGCATTTAGGAACATGGCTTAGTGGTGGACTTGGCAGTGTTATCAGTTGTACTCGATGATCTTAGAGGTCTTTTCCAACCTAAATGATCCTATGATTCTATATTTAAATTATGGGATTTCAGATTTTTGAGGATACAATCATTTTATTTAGCTTAACCCTTCCTTCCACCATGGTTTCATATCCTTGGAATTTCCCTTTAATTTCCACTTGAATTTCCAAATTTTGTTTTTGTCTTGTATTTACTAATTAGTTAAGAAAGTAATTATGCCAAAATGAATTAGAATGAACATCCAAATTTTCCAGGTTCACAAATCTTACAAAAAGTCTGGACTTAGTTTGAGCATCCAATAAATCCCCAAACTATGGATTTGGGTTTGGCATTTTGAACAAAGTTTTATTCCAATATGCTGGACCCTCACACGATTGTTTAATTCATTTCACTTTAGACCACCAAAGTAATTAATATGACCAAGATATGTGTTTAAAGTACAGTAAAATAGATAATTATGTGACATTGAATATGCTACTCTGCAGGGCTACTAACTAATAGATCACTGAACTAATTCTGTTCTAGTAATGTTCCATATAACTTGTCATTTACAGAACAAGAATATCAATATTTTAGTGCCCATTACTCTTGAAATAAGTTTCCACTCTGACCCTTCTTTATTGCAGAACTATTAGTAAAAATTAGATTATAATGAATATATTGAACATACAGTCCTGTTTAAGTCAGTTGTGAGCAATTTACTGAACACAATACATGAAAAATGAAAAAAAAATTAGGAAAACATTTACTCAAGACCTTTCAAAGAACATCTTCATGTTTACTTTCTTATAGAAAACATTATCAGAACTATCATGCTTAGGTTTCTAAACAAGAGCTCTGTGTAAAGATGTAGGAGAAGCACGATCTAGCTGTTTGCAAAATGGATGTAGATAATGTTGCACTTTAAATAAACATTAAAAAGTGCAGTTCATCATCCTTATATCAACTTCTGGGTATAAATGCAGTCCTGACATTCACAATGTTTTATCAACTTGAAACAAAGCCTAGGAAAAATATTTTAAACTTTTACCTTTACATGAGTGTATTATCAAAACCATTTCACTATATCTTAATTATAGCCTTCAAACTTATCATTTAAGATATATCAATTAGTTTATGGAATATGAGCAATTTGTTTTATCTCACAAAGAAAAAAATTACTGAAAAAACCCCCAAATTATTTCCAATTTAACTTCTAAATATAGTATTAAATTATTTTCTAGATTTATTATAATTTATTAGGATTCATTTCAGTGCATTTTACTAATGGTCTGTATTTCACAGATATTCTTTCAACCACAGCTTGGCATTAGCCAACAATGGGAAAGCAAAACCCAAGATAAGTACAAAGTAAGGATATTTGCTCCAGGGTGAAAATATTTCAATAAAAATGGTTGAAATGATTATTTGGCAGGTTACAGCCTTCAAAGAAGAATGTCAATAGCTGAATGCCATGTAAAAAAGTAAATAATCTGCAGACATGATAACATTATTGCAAACAGCCTTAAATACATTTTTGTATTTACAGAAATCTAATTCTAAAATTGAATTGTTTACACTTTGACCTGTTGATTTATAATATTAACAACATTAGAATGGTATGAAATGGTTTATGCAGAAGGGGTAAATTGACTATAACTTCAATGAAACTCCAGTATTTAAAAAGCATTAGATTATAAATTAGTCAACTCAATCACATACAGAAAGAAATCAGGAAAGAAAATAAAAGAGAGTATTTTTTTTAAACCATTAAAATAAACAGATATTGTAGCAGTGCGGGGTTTAGATAGTGGTTGCTGCTACCTATATTCCCCAGTAAGCGTCTCCTGTGGAAAAGCCACTTGGGTAACCATTCAGGCAAAGCAGTCAAGTACACACACACCACGGCAAGCTCAGTGAAGAAAGGCAGAAGAGCCTTTTATATGGTCAGTTCCAGTGAGGTTTATTTCAGCACACCGAAGGGAAACCAGAGACAAAAAATGAACCATGTGCTATGCACAAGGTTTAAGTAGGGGAGGGCATGGGGGTGGTACAATGGGCAGGGCAAAGGTGATTGGCTTTTAGGGAAGATGGGGGCCGGCCACCAGGGATGCCACAATCAATGAGGAAACAGGGAAAGGAGAAACCAGGGGAAATTGGGACATATGGGGAAATGAACTGGGATGGATTGCTGTTAAGCAAGAGTCCATGAGGAAGACCTTTTTGTCTGCCCAGGTAGGGAAAGACTCTATGGTAAGTCTCTCCAAGGGAGGGCTCTGAGGATTTCCCTGAGGGGGAAGGAATCAGACGATTCCACAAGGTATTATTTAAGGCAACAAAATACCAGCTTAAGGAAGAAGATAGGACTAAAACCATATTTACTGTCCTTATTTGAGTCACAACTCAATAAAAGTTTCTAAGAAAGGGAAAATATCCAGTGTTTAATCTGAGTTTCATTAATTTCTTTCAAAATGACTGAGGCTAGGAAAGAACATTTATTACACCAAGACACCTGGAGGTCTTTTTTTTCCCCACAGAATCCACAAAAGTTCCTCTATTTGTCTTTCAGTAGTTTTGAAAATACCTCAGAATATTTAAGAAAAATCAGAATAAGACTGCCATAACAGACAGATGCAAATCTCCTTATTAGAAACATATTTTCATAAAATCATAGAATGGTTTGGGTTGCAAGGGAACTTAAAAGGTTGTCAAGTCCAATTCCCCTTCAGTGATTAGGGACATTTTCAACTGGATAGGGTTGCACAGAGGCCCATCCAACCTGACCATGAACACTTCCAGGGACGGGGCAGCCATAACCTCTCTGTGCAACCTGATTGTTTCAATGTCTCACCATCCTCATTTTAAAGAACTTCCTTCCTTATGTTCAGTTTAAATCTATTCTCTTCTGGTTTAAAGCCATTGCTCTTTTTGCTGTCACTACAGGCCCTGGTAAAAAGTCTCTCTCCATCTTTCTCATAAGCCCCCTTCCAGTACAGAAAGGCTGCAATAAGGTCTCCATGGAGCCTTCTCCAGGCTAAAAAACCTCAACTCTCTCTGCCTTTCTTCATAGGAGAGGCGTTCCAGCCCTCTAATCATTTTAGTGGCCCTACTTAGACACACTCTATCCCACTATCTAAGCTGTTGATGAAGTTATTAAATGGCAATGGTCCTAGTACAGGCCCTTGAGGGACACAACTCATTACTGATCCTTGTTTGGACATTGAGCTGTTTGCTGTTATGCTTTGGATGCAGCCATCCAGCCAGTTTCTTATCTATCTAAGAGTCTACACATCAAACCTATCTCTCTCAAATTTAGCAGCAGGAATGGTGTAGGGGGTGTTATTGAAGGCCTTGCAGATGTCTAGATAGGTGACATCCATATCTCTCCCTTTGTCCACCAAATCAGTCACTCCATTGTGCAAGGCCACTAGATTAGTTAGGCATTATTTGTCCTTGCATGTTTCTAGGTTGTCTTAACATGATCTAAATCTCTTTCTTCACACTTTACAGAATTCAATTTCCTTTACCTAATTTTAGCATTTTCTAAGAAAACTAAATTCTCTTCCAAGAAATTGTACTGGCTGTCTTTTTCTACCATGATGATAAACTTTTACAAAATATTTTTGGTATTCACCTCCATATTACCACATTCTTGGGGGGAGGGAATGTCAACAAATAAGTGTATAGACTACCCAATATACTCATACATTCATATTACAATCAATATTTTCAGTAGTAAAGAAATACAAGAATGTGAAAAAATATGTAGGTTTATGTTTGTTAGTAAGGCTGAGAAGCAAAAAGGATGCAGTATGTATAGCAATTTAGCAGCAATTAAAAATACAAAACTATTTATACTAGCTGAAGAAAAACCATTTTGTTTACACAACATTTCAAGAAAGACTAGCACTATTTAAAAACAAACTGAAAATTAAATTTTGAGCCTTACTCCTTTACCTAAAAGTTATATTTAATGGCTTTGCTACTATATTTACAACCATCTTCTTATGCGAACATCTTCACCCTTTTATTATGGAAAATTGCTAACTACAGGATTTGTAAAGACAGAACAAAGCAAAAGGCAGAAGAAGCAAACATGTTAGACACTAACAGATTGTTTTAATTTTTAAATCTCATGAGATGGATCTACAGAATTGTTATACTAAACTTATTCAGACTAATAGAAATATTTGAAAAGAAATCCAAAGTATATTTTTATCCAAACTGTGTGCAATACTTCTTTCCCCCTTTACCTGCTCCTAAATTATTATATCAAGTACACAAATTACAGAAAATTAATTTTGAATGTCAAACACAGACTACCTAAGGTTTATTTGGCTATTATTTTTACATTTACATTGGGACCTGCAAAATAGACAAATCTGTTAAGTTGCGTTAACACAATACAGAACCTAGAAAAGAAATGCACTCTACAGTATGTCATGACACTTTGCCTGACAAAATATAGTGACATAAGATGTAGATTACAAGCAACTAAAATGAAAAGATTACAAGTAAATATAGCAATAAATTAAAACAAACATTTAGAGGCAAGCTAAGCATGCAGAACAAGATAGAGATTAGCTTTCATGAAAGAAGAAACAACTTACATGGCTGTTGAGAAGAGAGCTTCTGTGAGTAGAAAGACCATCAGATTTTTGAAGTGTCTCAATCGCCATCTCAATCTGATAATAGATGTCATTAGAAAATGACTCAAGACAGTATAAAAGACTAATCAGAAAAATTCTGATAGGTTCCCTTAAGTTCAACAGAAATATCTAGTTTGTTCAGAGCTAAGGGATATTTTCTACTTTAAGGCCTCATCCTTAAGTCCTCATGAAGGCAAACCTCTTAGTGATGTCAGAGTGGCATTTTGCTTGCATATATACTGCAGGATCCCACTTTCAAAGTCCAATTTACTTTCCTTTCTACTCATGAAATAAGAGAAGTAGATTTACTAGTAAGCTACATTGCAAACAATAAAAATTACTGAACATTCAGTATTTTGAATAGAAAAAAAACCCAGAATAAAATCCTTGGAAATGCCTGTGTTTCTTCCTCTAAGTATTTGAGAAAGAACTGTGCACACTTTAAGTGTGAATAAGAAGCAAAATTTCTGCTCTCTGCAACCATAGAGTAAAATCTCAGTCATTCAGTGAGTTTTCTGCCATTAGCTTCATTGTACAGGATATCACCCCCTACAGCCTGTTAGAGCATTCTTTGAATATCCAGAGCTCTCAAAGTAAACAAAAATTGGAGGCTTACACAGACAGCAAGATCCATCCTTAAAAGAAAATAAAAAATCAGATGGGTTCAAAATAATACTTTTAAAGGAAAAAGTATTATAAACCACTAATTATACAGTAGCATTACTCCTAATACAAATGAATAAAGACAACCATAACCATTCCTATTCTTCCCTTCCATATTAATGCCTCTTATTAATTCAATGACAGCAATAAAAATAAAATTACAATCTAACTGTAGTTTAGATACAGAGCTAAAATAGCAAAACCATTGAAAGTCAATGAGACAATGGGATGTACAGTAAAAGAAGGCACATAATGACCCACATTAAATGGAAAAGACAGAAAAGCAATGGAACAGTATCTGTACATTTAAAGCCACTTATATCCACTGTTGACAGCTTTAAAATAAATCTTCCCTACACTTCTTTAATTATTACACTATTATCCAAAGAGTTTATACTGGTAAATTGCATTATTGAGTTCACTCAATATACAGCACAAAACTGAAAAATATTTTAGATTATATTTCACTTAGTGCATAAATAAAATGTGGTTTCCCCTTTTTATAAACAAATCAAATAGTATTCTTACTGTAGGAACTCTCAATGAAAAAGGAAGTCTTTCTTACAACTATTTACTATTAGAAATATGTCTTTTGATAAAAGCATACTAGATCTGATGAGTATGCAAGAAATATTGCCAAAATAATGTTTGAATGCAGTTTTTTTTCTTGCATCAGTAGAAAATACTATTAAGTCAAACTATTCAATCAGACAGAAAAGGTCAAATTTAAAAGGATGCTGTATATTAAAAATTAGAAGTTTAGGATTTCATCATACTAAGATCAACTCACTATATAGTGCAACCATAGACTCTCCCATTTTAACATGATATTATAACATCATGCAAAATTTTAATTATAATTCTGAATCTCACTCCACTCTGACAATACCTTTTCTACAGCAGTACTACAGGGCTGAAGTCCTGCCTCCTGGTGCTCGTTCCACCTATTACACTACCCTCTAATTTCACTGAGACAAGTTTTTGTGACCTGTTCAAAGAACCAATTTTTTAAAATCATAAATCATGAAGATATATATAATCATAGAATCACAGAATGGTTTGGGTTGGAAGGGACCTTAAGAATCATCCAGTTCCAACCCCTCCACTATGAGCAGGGACACATTCCATTAGACAAGGTTGCTAAAACCCCCATCCAACCTGGCCTTGAATGCTTCCAGGGATGGAATAGCCACAACTTCTCTGGGAAACCTGTGCCAGGGCCTCACCACTCTCACAGTAAAGAATTCTTCCTGATATCTAATCTAAACCTACTCTCAGTCTGAAGTCATTCCCCCTTATCCTGTCACTACATGCTCTTGTAAAATGTCCCTCTCAGGCTTTCCTGTTGGCTCCCTTTAGGTACTGGAAGGCCACAATAAGATCTCCCAAAGCCTTCTCTTCTCCAGGCTGAACAACCCCCACCTCTCTCACCCTTTCTTCAGAGGAGAGGTGCTTCAGCCCTCAGATCAATCTTGGTGGCCTCCAGGGTGGGTCTCACCAGAGTGAAGTAAAGGGGCAGAATGATCTCCCTTACCCTGCTGACCATTCTGCTTCTGTTGAAGCCCAGGGTAGCATCAGCTTTCTGGGCTGCAAGCACACATTTCGAGCTCATGTCCAGTCTCTCATCCACCAGCACCCCAAGTCCTTCTCAGCAGGGCTGTTCTCGATCAGTTCATTCCCCTGACCAACACCTTGCACTTGGCCTTGTTAAAACTTAAGAGGTTCTCATGGGCCCAGAATTTAAGCTTGTCCAGGTCCCTCTGGATGGCATCCCATGTTTCAGGTGTGTCTACTGCACCACTCATCTTGGTGTTGCCAGCATACCCATGGCCACAGACCCATAGATTTTAAAGCCAGAGATCTTAATGATTACTATGATCAGCTTGTCTTATTTTTTTGAATAATGAAGGTCAAGAGGTGTTCATTGCCTCTAAAATTCACCCTTAATTCACCTTTCATTAACCTCATGAAGTATTACTGAACTAGAGCAGGTCTTCCAGAAAGACTTTTGATCTATATTTGAAATTATAAGTATTCATCATATTCTAGAGTAACTTGTTCCAAAAGTAATTGTAATATATAATGTAAAATAATTCATGCTTAAGGGGAAATGTATAAAATAAAATTTGCAAAATGAATTTAACATCCAACGAGCCTCTGACCACAAACAACCTGGAGACAGATTACTACACTGGAATTCTGAAACTCCTGGTGGCAGCAGGAGAACAATGCCTCATTAACTAATAAAAGAACGGGGCCACGCAGAGATGGGTTTCCTCCAGAACCATCAGGGAATACCCAAGGACGATCAGCACTTGATAGATATCATCAATCAAGATAACCGAAGTCATGGAGAAACATACATCTGAATACACGACTTCCCCTGACATGATCAGCGCCCGCCACTACCCAGGAAACAGCAATTGTCCAACCCTGCACAGTGAAAGAAAACTTCATACATATGCAGGGTTACAAAAGAAATCGGGGCACCTCTGCCTCAGGCATAAAAAACTGTATAAAACAGCCCCACTGGAGACAGCATGGGTGAACAGAGGGATATCCGATGTGGTAGAGGTTGGATCTCGGTTCACCCAGCGCCAATCCCAGGCTCGACGCTGTCTCTTTGACTGTGGTTTTCAAGGACCGTATTTTGGTCATGAAAAAAATCTTTCGCATTTATTAATTTGGCTTTCTTGTTGATCATTTATAACAGTAATTATTTTCATTATTAAACATTTTGTGCAGTATTCCTTGTCTAAATTTTGATGAGTTGCCTTTTAAGCTTTACCTGTATGGTGGGTTTGGTTTTTTCTGTGAATTTTCTCCCATTTGTTACCTGAAAAGCGGGATGCTGAGAGGAAAGGGGAGAATGAATGATGGGCAATTAAGGTACAAAAGAACTGGCCAACGACCGTTGCATTCCAGTGAAAGCTTCTGGGAAGAGAGGGCGGGAATTGGGCACTGGCTTGCTGAGGGGCGAGCCAGCTGGCTGGGCTGAGATCACGTCAGTGCAGGTGGTTTCTGGTGCTGGACCCTTGCTGCTGGGGAATTCTTGCCTCCCCCATGGGTGAGCTCGCTGCTTGCAGGAGCTGCCAGTTGATGGGGACTTTTCAGGACTTGCCATTTCTGGGAAGACCCATGCCTATATGCATGGGTGCTTCAGGGGAAACCGGATCCCCCTCACACACAACTCCTCACTCCCTTTCTCTGGAGCTGCTGATTTAACTGGAACCTCGGGGCTGCCATCACCAGGATACCATTTCGTGCATGTGAGAACCCAGGGAAAACTGTACTCTCTCCCTCTTACACACCTTCTCTCTCTCTCTCTGAGGCTGCCATTACCTCCTGGGGAGGCTCAGGGCTTGCATTGGCTACCCTCTGAAGCCGCAGGGGAGTCGCTGTAGCCCCTCTGCCTTGACACGAGCCAACAGCCCCCCCTGCTTGGTTGGAGTCATAACTACACCAAAGGGAAACTTGCTTAACAGATGGGAAAAGGCTGTCATTGGGTTTTCTCTTTTTTTCTTGCTGTTGTTTGTTTTGTCTTGTTTATATATATATATAGTCTAGTAAAGAACTAAAGAACTGTTATTCCTTTTCCCATATCTTTGCCTGGAAGCCCTGTAACTTCAAAGTAATAATAATTTAGAGGGAGAGGGTCATCTTTCCATTCCATGGGGGCTTCCTGCATTCATTGGCAGACATCTGTCTTTTAAACCAGGACAACGTGCTACTGAAATATCTCTTTACCATCAGGTAACTTTTTCCCATGCAGGGACCTAACCATAGACAAAGCAGCTCTTAACCTTCTATAACATGTAGTTAATGGCTCACCTTGAAGGCAGATTTTCTAGACAATGAATCATTTGTCTGGCTCATTTTGAAAACTTTCAGCTACTTCTGGGCTCCCTCTCATTCAAATTTATTTTATTTTTAAAAATCCCAAGCTTCTGAGAGGCTTGAGTCCTCAGGCTTTCAAAATGTTCTATGTGAAACAGCCCCCTGCATGTTGGGGAAGTAACAGAAACTTTAATGGCAAGTATTTTTAATCATATATCTCAAATTAAATAGTGGTTATCCCAAATAGTGGGGTTTTCTTTTTAATTGTAGCCTTGACATTTTGGAAAAAAATACAGAAATAAATTGAACATTTGAAACTATGCACATATCGTTGAAATTATATTATGCGCATATCAAGGTTAATTAATTACAGTCCTTACATTTCTAAGGATGATCAATCAGAAGTTACAGGCCTATTTAACAACTGGAATGTTAATTGACAAAAAAATCACACCCCCATCAGTTTGAATGTGTGATCAGTCATACATTTCTTCTCACTGAAAAACTATTTCTATATGAAAAGTCATTTAGTAAAATGTTTTGACTGATAACTGAAAAAAATTATCTTTCCCACAGCAGCCCCAACCAAAGTATGTTAAACAAATCTGCATTACTAATTACTAATACATGTAATCGTGAGTGTACATGTTAATATAAACATGGATGGGGAAATTGCAGCATGATAATAATGGGAATTGTGATTTTAGACTTCTATGTCAGTTCACTCAGATTGCCTTCTAAAATGCTAATTTATTATCTGCCGTAGTCATTAATGGTTGAGAAGGGTAGAACATTTTTGTGGATAATAAATTCAAAACTGTGATTATTATATGTCAACTAAATCCTACAATGTTCAGCCTTTATGTAATCTTATTAACTGCCATTTTTGAAGACTTTTGTCCATTAACATTTTATCAGATGAACATATACATTAACATCTCAGATGCCTCTCTAATATATACATAGAAAAACACTTAAAAATCCCCAACTGACATTGAAAAACTTCCTAAAAGTCAATGGCAAGGAAAACTTATTTTCTTCATGATTCAAGTATTCGACACAAAATACTTAAATTGTTCTGAGGAGGTCAGGACATAAGGAAAAAAAAATCCTCAGAAATTTAAGCTCCAAGTTACTGAAATTAACATGGACATCCTCTAATTCATTATCTATATTTGTTTGCCTTTCTAAACCCCTCTTCACTGACAGTAAAACAGACTACTTTTCATATCTTAAAGTTTAAGACTTCTCCTGCCTCATGCCCAAAAGAAGTCCATGTCTCTACCACAGGCACCTATTTTTAACTTCATCTGCTCCCTTTAATTTTTATCTGCTATATATTTCGCAAGTTTTAACTTTATCTGTTTAAAAAATTTTGCCATTGTAGTCTTTAGGCAAAGTGAAATACAAAAGAAGTTGTGAAGAAATTATCAATAAATCAAATATGTATTAAAAAAATTAAATTCAGCACAGCTAATGAAGTCTTGAATACTAGTGATAACTGTATTTGCTGTTATGGCTTTTTCTGGTAACAATTCTTACTTTCTCATTGACAATCCTAGAAAAGGTCTATGCACATCACTATATTAAAGTGTTATATGATAAATGAATGTGAACTCCAGCATCCTTTTGAAACAGAGTGGAAATTTAATAGGGTAGAAATCCATTTCGGATTTAGGTGAAATGTGCCGTTTTGAATTATTTAGTCTGTAGCTTGTTTGCATAGATAAAATATGCTGTTTTAACTTGTTTAGTCTGTTAACTCTGCTGTGCTCAATACTGCCTGTTCTCACAAAAAGCCTGTGCTCGCAAAACTGCCTCAGCCAAGGAAAAAGAATGCGAACTTCCAAGCTAAAAGGAAGATAAGGGGGAGGGGCCCTTGAACTTTGAAACAAAGACGAGAGCTAAAGCTGAGGCTGCAAGAGACGGAGAGGGTGACCAGAGAGTTCTCTCTGTACAAGGACTGATAAAAACTAGATGCAAGTTGTAACTCGAAACCAGTAAAATGAATATGCATTAACCTATTGTGAAACTCTGTGCATATGTACAAGTAAGGGGGATAAAAAAGGTTTGGAAATTCTCAGGGCCATACATGTCCTTTGGGGGGAACAATCCCCACATGCTGGGATCCCCACATGCGTCTGGCACTGTAATAAACATACCGGCTTTACAACTTTTGCAAGTTGTGGAGTTAGCTTTTTTTCTGCAAATCACTTTCCACTTATATTTCAAAACAGTGCATTCATACAAATGCTACTGTCCTCTGAAGAGGTACTCATGCCAGAGCCTTGATTTGGGCAGACAAACTTGCCTAGATGCAAAGACTTGAAAATGAAGCATCAGTGACCATCTAAAGAGAACTCTCAGGTCCAACACCCAGAAAAATGTGATTCTCTTGAAAGTTCTCATAGACTAAGCAACTGTCATAGAGCTTTTACTAGGTTATATTGGATTTTGCTCAAAAGAATGAAAAAGTAATTGAAAGACAGAAGAAAAAAACCCAATTGTTTCAAATTTTCGTGAAAAAAGTTTTGTACATATACACAAAATGATCATGAAATATATCTGATATTTTATATATGCCAACTTTAAAAGAACTCAGAAAAGCTTTAGAAGTGTTTATATAGGACTAGATGCACAAATAGCAGGAGGCAGCTCATATTCAAAGGAGAACAAGAGAGAAAATAATGAATTACTGGAACAGTGTTGTCCCCTTTAGTAAGAACAGTAGTCAAATAATGAAAATACTGAAATTTATGGTAATCCCCAGACAGACACACAGGTGTGGTCTCTGCTACTGTATCACTTGTTTTATTTCTGTTTACCTTCCAAAAGAGAATACTGTAACTAATATAATAATTAAGGGGAAGATGGACAAGTTCAAGAAAATAATGACTTCCAAAATTCACACCATTCCCAGCTGAAATGTTTAATTAGTCTGAAAACTTCCTTTCTGTCCCTAATCAGATAAGAAAGCTGGGAGAAATTGAAATGGGTATTAATTATTTTGTTTGTTTTCTGATGTTGATGTGAGGGTATTTCAGGTCCATTAAATTTCATAAAATAAACATCACATCTTCAGTACTCTGTATGTGCACAGGGTATGCTTATTGACTGACGAATATAAATGTGTCTTATGATCAGAAAACAACATATGGGGCCAACATATGGAGCAGAGGCATACATAACATCCATGACTTGGTAAAAATGCAAAATGTTTGGTGTTTATACCAGATGACTCCTTTCTCCCTAAGTTCTCAAAAGACAATTCAGTGTCCATTTTTATTTCCTTATTAAATGTTTCAAATGGCTGGTCAAATTATCAATTCCACTATTTCTCTTCAATACAATCCCTTTATATGAATCAAAAGGTAGACTGTATACCTCACCTTTCTCATGCACTTGAGTTCTAAACCCCTAAGCTGCCCTGTAGTTGATCTGCCAGTTATTGTACAGACTTAAAAATCTCCCCAAAACCTTGACAAGCTTACATACGATTTCTAAAACAGGCACACTTCAACTGAGCTAAAAAGCATATAGCAAGAGCTGTATGCTTCCACAAGAGTTAGTTCCATCAGGAAATCGGGATTGAGAAACAAAGCAGAAAGTTTAATTTTTTTTTTTAATTCAGAAAAAATATGACAAGACAGAATTTGCAAGAAATTAATTGGCACTTTTAGAACAAACTATCTATTTAATTAGATACTGTGCTGGTTTTGCCTGAGGTATGGTAATTTTCTTCCCAGTGGCTGATATGGGGCTGTGTTTTGGATTTGTGCTGATGTGCTGGTTTAGCACAATCTGTTTTTTGGTAGTGGGGGGGGGGGGAGCCATAGAACTGGCTTCTGTGAGAAGCTGCTAGAAGCTTCCACCATACCCAACAGAGCCAATCTCTGATGGCTCTGAAGATGAACATGCTGCTGTCATATTAGAGAGGTTGGTAACGCCTCTGTGATGATGTATTTAAGAAGAAAATTTGAAACAATGCAGGCACAGCTTTATCCAAGGGGTGGCAAGGCGTTGCCACCGGGGCAATCCTGGTGGTGGAGGCTTCTCCTTTTCAGCATCCCACATGAAGAGAGACATTGAATGGTACCGGCACCACAGTGTCCGGCACCACCTGCATGTTGGCAGCCAGGCCGCATGGCCAGCAGTGGAAACATGGCGAGCAATTCCCCAACCCAGAATCTAGATGGAATCAAATTCTCAGTGCTGCGAGATCCTGCAGAAATCTTGGAACTGGTGGAATTTGTTTGCTATGGTACTTACAAAGCAGCAGGTTTTTCCTCCTAGTCGGAGAAAGAGGAGGAAGTGAAGAAGTGGAAAAAGACAGCATGATGGCACCAAGGTCAGTGGAAAGAAAGAGGGGGACGAGGTGCTCCAAGCATCGGAGTTGAGATTTCTCTGCAAGCCATGTTGAGGACTATAATAAACCAGTCTTCCTGTAATCTATTAAGTCCATGGGGGGATGCAGAGATCTGCTTGCAGCCTGTGGGAAAAGGTGCTCACGCTGGAGCGGGTTGATGCTAAAATAGCTGTAATCCAGTGGGAGACCCAAACAGAGAGACAGGGCTCTTGCTTCCAGAGACAGAGATAGGGAAAGAGAGCCCTTGCTTCCACACTAGAGCAACTTATCCTTAAAAGACTACACCCCATGGACTAGTGACCCACGCAATGGCAGTTTTGGGAAGACTCTTTTGCCTGTGGAAAGGACTCATGTTACAGCAGCTTGGCTGGGACTGCTATTTGTGAAATTAGAACCATGCTAGAGAAGTTCATTGAGAACTGTGTCCCATGGGAAAGACCCCACAGCATAGCAGAAGAGAGAGACTCCTCTCCCTAAATGAACTGA
This sequence comes from Zonotrichia leucophrys gambelii, assembly GCF_028769735.1. Taxonomy (NCBI): domain Eukaryota; kingdom Metazoa; phylum Chordata; class Aves; order Passeriformes; family Passerellidae; genus Zonotrichia; species Zonotrichia leucophrys. The sequence goes on from NW_026992240.1 coordinate 1,051,471, forward strand.
AGAAAGATCTCTAGTGATGAACTGACCAAACACCCTCACACCATCTCCCTGTGCTGTCGGTGGGAGGGGCGGGGGGCAGGGGAGGAAGGTATTTTAAGGGCTAATTTTACTTTACAATAATTAGAATAATTTACATTATTGTCCTTTGACTCTGTTAATGAGAGATTTACTTTATGCCTTTGTTTGAGCCTGTTTTGCCCTCAGGCTGTTTTGTCCCAGTCCTTATCTCAACTCATGAGCCCTTCATTATGATTCTTGTGGGTGCCTGGCGTTTTAACCAGTGTCAAATCCCAACAGCTGAACACAAGGTTGATAATATAGAGATGTTTTTGTTATTGCTGAGCAGAGCTACACAAAGCCAAGGCCTTTTCTGCTTTTTATACTGCCAAGCTGTCAAGGAGGCTGGGGGTGCATGGGAAGTTGGGAGGAGACACAGACATGACAGGTGAGGCAAACTGACCAAAAGGATATTCCAGACCACATGACATCATGCTCAGTACATAAAGTGGGGGTAAGAAGGAGGAAGGGGGAAGGGAGACATTTGGAGTGATGGCGTTTGTCTTCCCAAGTCACTGTTATGCATGATAGGGCCCTGCTCTCTTAGAGATTGCTGAACACCTGCCTGCCCATGGGAAGTGGTGAATTAATTCCTTGTTTTACTTTGTTTGTGTGTGAGGCTTTTCCTTTCCCTATTAAACTGTCTTTATCTTAGCCCATGAGTTCTCCAGCTTTTACCCTTCTGATTCTCTCTCTGATCCTGCTGATGGGGGAGTAAGCAATGGGCTGTGTGGGGCTTGGTTGCTGGCTGGGGTTAAACCACAACAGACACATAGAAATCCACTACTCTAGAAAAGTGCTAACACCATGCCACTAAGATTTGAACTATGATGATAGCAGTTGCCAGTCATATTTGACCTACTTTATACATTTTTACAGAAGAAAAGAAAAAGAACAGACAGAAATTCACTTCAAGGATTCAGAGGCATCTCCAATATCAAATTTTGAATACCTCAGAAACAAAATATCATTGTGTTCCTTTGACCAATTTTTTAATAATGAGAATAGTTTTCCATATGAGTGTATTAGGTTTATGTGGCAAGGTTTTGGTAGACCTGGCAGTTCAGGGATGGCTTCTGAGAGAAGATGCTAGAAGCTGTTCTCATGACAGAGACAGTTCCAGCCAGCTCCAAGACCTAACTGCCACTAGCCAAATCTGGGCCAGTGATGTTGCTAGAGCCTCTGTGCAAACATATTTAAGAAAGGATAAAAAAAACTTCACAATGACAGCTAGAAATGAGAATATGTGACAAATAAAATTATGCAGCCACTAAGATTGGTAAAGGAAGAGGGGAGCTGTTGCTGTAACGAGCCCCCAGCTGGGTAATAATTAGTATTGGCGCCATGATTTACAGAAGGCTGATTAATCTCTTTTTATTATATATATTATTATTAAGAAACTTATTGCTTTTATAGACAGTTACGATACACCTAGACTTAATTGGTCCTCCAATCATAACATCATCACCATTGGCTAATTAAGAAACTACCCTTTAGTAAACAAATCTCCATAACACATTCTACATGTTCACAATAACTGGTGCAGCAAGCTAAGATAAGAATTCTCTTTTTTTTTTTTTCTCTGATCTTCTCACAGCCTTCCCCAGAAAGGCCTGGGAAAGTTATGTGTTGCTCTCTGAGGCCTCAGAGCTGCTGCCACAGGGAGCATGTGCTCCAGGCATCTGAACAGAGATTTCCCTGCAGCCCATCAAGGTTAACAGTGGAGCGGATATCCACCTGCAGCCTGTGGAGGACCCCACAACAGACAAGGTAAATGTGCCCTAAAGGAAGCTCCTGGCAGGAATGGTGGCCTGTGGAGAGGAGCCCATGCTGGAGCAGGTTTGTTGGCAGGACCTGTGATCCTGTGGGGGACCCATGCTAGAGCAGTCCATTCCTTAGGGACTTCACCCCATGGAAAAAAAACAAAAACAAAAACAAAACAAAACAAAAAAAAACCCAAAACACTCTGAAGCAGTTTGTGAAGTACTGCAGCCAGTGGGAATGCTCACATTCGAGAAGTTCATGAAGGACTGTCTCCTGTGGGGGGGACCCTATGCTAGAGCAGGACAAGAACATGAAGAGAAAGAAAAAGCAGAAACAAAGTGTTATAAACTGATGGCAACCCCCATTCCCTGTCCCCCTGTGCTGCTCTGAGGGAGGAAGTAGAAAAGTTGGGAATGAAGATGAGCCAGGGAAGAAAGGAGGGGTGGGTGGAAGGTTTTTTTAGATTTGTTCTTATTTCTCATTATCCTGCTCTGCTTAATTGGCAATAAATTAAAATAATTTCACCAAGTCAAGTCTGATTTGCCTTTGAAAGTGTGGTGGGTTGACCTTGGCTGGACTTCAGGTGCCCACCAAGCTGCTCTAACACTCCTCCTCAGCCAGACAGGGGGAAAAAATATGACAAAAAGCTTATGAGTTGAAATAAAGACGGAGATCACTCACCAGTTATGGTCAGAGGCAAAACAGACTGTTGAGGAGTGGAATTAAGAGTGGCTTGGTGGGCACCTGGTGGCTAGGCCAACCCACCACAAAGAGTTATTTCAGAAACAATTTGTAATGAATACACTAAATATAGCATGTTGATATAGGTATGTGATCTACTGAATACATGCATTAAGAGGCAAAACTAGAAACAAAATACTAGGTGCTACAGGGCTTTTAAAATTTAATTTTTAAATGCAATTAAAAGTTTTTAACACAGCAAAAGATAATGGCTGAAAGCTAGAGAGAAATGAGCAATATAAGCATACGAGGCCAGAATGTAAATGGCCTAAGTGTCTGACCTTAGTCTCATGGGGATTTTCTGGAAATCCAGTGGGGGCTGTATGGGGCTCCCAGGGGCAGAGTAGGACATATGTAATTCTATCTACTGTGCAACACTAAAACTTCTCTCTTTTCCTGGGAAAGGATAGAAACAAGTCATAATACTTCACAGATATGGAGCAGAACAAATCAGGAGGCAGAGTCTTGGGGGACAGAGGTTAATGAGAGTACAAGACCTCCCCAATTCCTCTAAACTTCTACCCCACTAGTTAATTCATAATTGACCAACATTTTTAATTGTGATAGTACTTGAACATTTGACTGATTAAACAGATTATTCACCTTCCTGTGTTTGGAAGCCTATACTGAATGCCTTTTTCACCAAAAAGTCACTGTGTTCAGAAGAAGATTTGAATAAAAATGTCAGGCCTGTATAATTAAAAGGTCAGAATAGGTGATTTAATTTTCCAGTATAACGTAAAGATCCATGTATCTCTGATTTTTTAATCTGAAGCAGTTTGTCCGTTTTAGGATGAATTCAGCTATAAAAACTGTTCTGCCAATTACCAGAGGGGTGAGGAAAAAAGGAAGAAATTCCTTTACCTAGAAAGAGGTTGACTGTTTGAATAAATAAAATCTTACTTCAAACTATTTTCCAAATCACAACTACTCCAGCTTAAAATAAGGCTATGGAAGCTTACACATGTTTATATTTTTTTTCTCTTAAAAGAACTATCCTTCCTCCAAAATTATACTATCAGAATTTGACATTACTATTGGCCCTCCTTATTTGTGGCTGTTATTCTTTTTCTCCCACTCCATTATCAAATGGTTTATTTTAGAAAGGTACCAAGCTTTCTTTTACATCAGGAGAATGCTTAGCACGCCGTATTTAGTACCAGGAGTATTCATTAATGAATTCAGATGTATGAACTAAGTAATTCATTCATATTGGCTTTGTTTTTATTTCCATGTACCTTTTGATGCGCACAAGCATGACTGAAATAGGATACATTTCTGAGTCAATAGTTCCTATGGATAGTGATGACTGATGAATAACAGTGACTGCAGATCAACCCTAATGCTTGCTAGAAAAAACAACTAATAGGTGAGAGTTCCTTCCAGGCTGACAAGCATAATACATTTTTTAATTTAATAACTAAATACACATTTTGACAGTTTTGACATTAGGAAACATTGGTATTACAATGCAAATTTTATCAGAACAATCCTTAAAATATTTACATATAGTAAAAAGTGCAAGGTGATTTAAATTCTATTATTTATAGGAGAGTTAATTTTCTAATTTGTCTTTGCTGTAGCTGCTAGTCCTCTGACATTAACCATCGGTAACCCACCCAGACTCATCGTTCAAGTAGGATACATGTGATATAATTTCAAATTGCTACAATGTATTAATAGAATTATCAGGAAGAGCTAAAATCTTATCAATGTTACGACTAATTTGCTAGTTACAAAAATGTAATTTTTTAATTAGTGACAGTGAATAAAACAAAACGAAGTTTTTGTAAACAATGAAACAGAACTAAATCTTGACATGGCATAAGTGTCAAAGGTTATAAAAAGCCCATGCCTGGTTCATTTTTCTTCATGTGAAAATTATCCAAGATTAATTAAAAATATTTGAATACACTTGATGAGTATTACAGTAAGAAGTAGGTCTGGCTACATATTATTGTCATCTCTTAAATTGTCTATACAAGTATGAAAAAGAATATTATGATGGTGTAGGTAGAATTAGGATTAAAAGTGAAATGTACCAGGTAAAAAACAAGAAAAATTGAACTGGTGTGTTGCTCTAGTTTACCTGGTTTATTTAAATCTTCTAGTAAATTTAAAGCAGCATGTGTTTGATTTCACAGTTTAAGCTGAATTGTTTAGGTTTCAATTGATTATTGCTTGTATGAGTTTAACCCTATATATCAAGAGCCTTAAATTAATTAAAGATGTCAAGAACTAATTAGAGTTCTCAAGACTGGTGGCAACCCTTGCTGCAGTAATCCTGCCCTGGTGGAATTCACAGTCTTGAGGAATATGGGCCAGGTGAAGAGTAGAGTCAGGACTGAATTTTAAGAGAGCGAAATTTCAGTTGTTTAAGGAATTCGTGGATGGGACTCCCTGGGAAACTGCCCTCAGGGATAAAGGAGCTGAACAGAGTCGGCAGCTCTTCAAGGACATTATTCTTAGAGCACAAGAGCTCTCGATTCCCACATGCAAGAGATCAGGCAAGGAAGGCAGGAAACCAGAATGGCCTAGTAAGGACCTCCTGGTCAAACCTAAAGTACGAGAAGGAAATGCACAGGCTGAGGAAACAGGGACATGTAAACATGGAAAAAATATAGGGATGCTGCCTGAATGCATAGGGATGGGATCAGGAAAGCTAAGGCACAGCTGGTACTGAATTTGGCAAGGGATGAGAAGAATGAGAAGGGCTTCTACAGGTACATTGGCCAGAAAAGAAAGATTAAAGAAAATGTATTCTCTTCTCCAGCCTGATAAATAGCACAGGAGAACTGGTGACAACTGACATGGAAAAGGCTAAGGTACTCAACAATTTTTTTGGCCTCAGATTTCAATGAAAATCTCTCTTCCCACATATCTAAAGCCCCAAACCTCAAGACAGTAAATGGAGGAAAGAAGTCCCTCCTATCATAGGAGAAGATCAGTTCATGACCACCAGAGGAACTTGAGTGCACACAAGTCCATGGGACCCAACAAGATGCATGCCAGGGTCCTGAGGGAATTGGCTGATACAGTTGCCAAGTTATTCTGCATTATATTTGTTATGGCAGTCAGCAAACGACCCAGGTGACAGGAAAAAGGGAAACATTGTACCCATTTTAAAAAAAGGTAAAAAGGGGGACCCTGGAAACAACAGACCAGTCAGCCTCACCTCCAGCCTAGTAAGATCATGAAACACATTGTCCTGAAAAGTATTGAGTCCAGTATTACTTAGCTTATTCATCAATAACTTGGATGAAGGGATAGAGTGCCTTCACTGCAGATTTGCTGACCATACAAAACTGTGAGGAGTGGCAGATAGTCCAGAGTGTTATGCTGGCATTCAGAAAGATCTCAACAGACTGGAGACATGGGCAGAGAAGAACTGTCTGAAATTCAACAAAGGCCAGTGCAGAGTCTTGCACCTGGTGAGGAATAACCCCAGGCACCAGTACAGGCTGGGGGTGTCCTGCTGGAAAGCAGCTCTGCAGAGAAGGACCTGGGGGTCCTGGTGGACAACAAGCTGCCTATGAGCCAGCAGTGCCCTTGTGGCCAAGAAGGCAAATGGTATCTTGGGGTGCATTGGGAAGAGCATTGCCAGCAGGTGGAGGGAGGTGATCCTGCCCCTCTACTCAGCCCTGGTTAGGCCTCACCTGGAGTGCTGTGTCCAGTTCTGGGCTCCTCAGTACAAAAGAGACATGGAGATCCTTGACCAAGTCCAGTGGAGGGATATAAAGATGATTAGAGGACTGGAGCAACTCACTTACGAGTAAATGCTCAGGAAGCTGGGCCTGTTCAGCTTGGAGAAGAGATGACTGAGGTGATCTTACCAATGTATATAAGTATCTAAAGGAAGGGTGTCAAGAGGATGGGGCCAGGCTCTGCTTGGTGGTGCTGAGCAATAAGATGAGAAATAACAGGCAGAAACTGGAACACGGGAAGTTCCAACTGAACATTAGGAAGAACTTTACAGTGCAGGTGACTGAGCATTGGAAGAGGTTGCCCAGAGAGATTGTGGAGTCTCCTTCCCTGGAGATATTCAAGAACTGTCTGGATACAATCCTAAATAATGTATTCTAGGGCCCTTGCTTGAGCAGATAGGTTGGACTAGTCAACCTCCAGTGGTCCCTTCCAACTTACCCATTCCATGATTCTGCATATGTCAAAACATGAAAAATAAGGAGGTGATTAGAGACACAGCCAACATGACTTCACCAAAGGCAAATTATGTCTGACTAATCTAGTGGTCTTCTACAATAGAGTGACTGCATCAGTGGAAAAGGGAAGAGTTATGGATGTCATTTACCTGGCTTTCTCTAAGGCCTTTGAAGTGGTCCCCCAAAACATTCTGGCCACTAAATTGGAGAGATATGGGTTTCATCAATGGACTGTTAGATGGATAAGGATTTTTTCTGGATGGCCACATCTCTAGAGTTAGTCAATCTCTACATGTCCAAATGGAGATCAGTGACTAATGGTGTCCCTCTGGGGTTCATGCTGGGATCAATACTGTTTAATATCTTCATCAACATAACACACAGTGGAACTGAGTGAACCCTCAGCAAGATTCCAGATGACACCAAACTGAGTGATTCAGTTGGTTTGCTATGTAGCATCCAGAGGGACCTTGACAGGCTTGAGGAGTGGGTCCATGCAAATCTCATGAAGTTCCCCAAGGACAAGTGCAAAGTACTGGACCTGGGTCAGAGCAATCCCCAGTATCAATATCAGTATCAATATAGACTAGGGAATGAACAGATTGAGGGCAGCTCTGCAGAGAAGGACTTGGGGATGCACTGATGGACGAAGAACTGGCTATGAGCTGGCAATGTGCACTTGCAGCACAGAATGACAATCACATACTGGGTTGAATGAAAAGAAGCATGGTCAGCAGGTCAAATGAGGTAATTCTCCTTCCCTACTTCATTCCTGTGAGACCCCACTTAGAGTACTGCATTCAGCTCTGAGGTGCCTAGCACAAGAAAAACTTGTTAGAGTGGTTCCAGAGGAGGGACACAAAGATGATTAGAGGGCTGGAACACCTTTCCTATGAGGAAAGACTCAGAGAATTGGGGATATTCAGCCTGGAGAAGAGAAGGCTCTAGGTAGTCTTTCAATACTTAGAGGGCTTATAAGAAAGGGACAAAATTTCTAGTAGGGCCTGTAGCAGTAGGACAAGGGGTGAACACTGAAAGAGGGTAGGTTTTGATTAGACATAAGAAAGTGTTTACAATGAGGGTGGTGAGACACTGAAACAGATTGCACAGAGAAGTTGTGGATGCCCCATACCTGGAAGTGTTCAGGGTCAGATTGGTCAGGTCTTTGAGCAACCTGATCTAGTGTAAGATGTCCCTGTCCATACTGTGATCGGTTTTGGGACCCTTACTACAAGAAAGACATTGAGGTGCAAAGAAGGACGAGGAAGCTGGTGAAGGGTCTGGAGAGTAAGTCATATGAGAAGCGGGGCTGAGGAAGCTGGGATTGTTTAGCCTGGAGAAGAGACCGCTCAGGGGAGACCTTATAACTCTCTACAACTACCTGAAAGGAGGTTGTAGCAAGATTTTCAGTCTTATCCACATTGTTATGCATGCAAGCATCCCCAGTGAACTGCACTGGTTTTGGCTGGGATAGTTAATTTTCTTCACAGTAGCTTGTATGGGACTGTGTTTTGGATTTGTGCTGAAAACAGTGTTGATAGCACAGGGATGTTTTAGTTATTTCTGAGCAGGGCTTACACAGAGTCAAGGCCTTTTCTGCTTCTCACACTACCCCACCAGTGAGTAGGCTGGGGGTAGACAAGAAGTTGGGAGGGAACACAGCTGGGACAGCTAAACCTAACTGACCAAAGGGATATTCCATACCATATGATGTCACAGTTAGCAATAAAACTAGGGGAGACATTGGCAGGGGGGCCACTGCTTGAAGACTGACTGGGCAGCTGGACTGGCTCAGTCGGTTGGTGAGCAATTGCTTTCATTTGCATCACTTGTCTTTCTTGGATTTTATTTGCATTCTCTGATATTTCTTTCTTTTCCTTATATTTTTTTTATTCCTATCAGTATTATCACTATTGTTTCCATTTTAAAATTAACAAACTGGTTTTATGTCAACTCACGAGTTTTCTCCTTTTTATTCTTCTGATTCTCTTCCCTATCCCACTGGGTGAGAGTGAGTGTCTGTATGGTGCTTAGTTGCCAGCTGGGATTAAACCATGACAGCACTATACTATTTACATGTACAGAGTTAAACTAAATGCAAATATTTGCAAGACAAAGTCATATATTACTGATTCTGCCAACATAATATGCTTTTTGCTACAGAAACATGTTAGCATGCCAGAACATCATAGTGATTAAGAAATATCCCCAAAGATTTAACACAGTTCTGAAGTACTTACTGTAGCTGGGGAGGCCCGTGTTGTATGAGTCACTGAATGACCAGAATTTTCCATTGAATTGCCAATCAGATAGGTCCCTCCTGAGTTGCTAATGAGCTGTCCTCCTGCAACACCCATCTGAATCCCTCCGGTGCCCACCATACTATGAGAGGAGACCACTGTAGTTGCCTGTGCAGAACTTCCTTCGAAGTAATTTCCCCCAGTGTTTTGGCTATACATCTGGGTTTCCGTGTAAGGATAAGTTGTTCGACTTCAGGAAAAGAAAATAAAAGAAGTAATAGTTATTTATTTGAATTAAGTGAAAGAAACATCATTGTAGAAAAGAGTGTACAGTTGCTATAACCAAACTTAACAAGATTGGCAAAAAACCCCCGCATATACACAAAATAACATTTCATATGTCAAAGTACTGAGCAATTAACTTGGACTCACTGTTAAAATAAGTATTCATTAAACTTAAGAGAAAATTATTTTAGCCCCATCTGAAAATGGGTGGAGAAAAGTATGACAAAAAGTGAAGATATGAGAGGAAGATCTCATTCAAGTATTAATATATTACACAGTAATAAAAAAAACTGTTTTAACTTTTAAAATCCTCCAGTCAAAACTGGATTTTTATTTATATGACATTTATTTTGTATACTGTTTTCAGCTGGAATAGAAGTAATTTTCTTCATAGAAGTTGATAGTGCTGTGTTTTGAATTTAGGATGAGAATAATGTTGATAACATACTGATATTTTACTTGTTGCTATGTGGTGCTTTGTCGTGGTTTGAGAGGAAGTAGGTTTTCTGAGATATGCTGTGGTCACCAATAAATGTTCAAATTTTAATATTGGCACCTGGTGTGGCCACTGGGGACAATGGATACGCCTCTGAGAACACAGGGGTTAAAAAGCAGAGCACTCCCATGGGAAGTTCTCTTGGGTTTCAGTGGGGAAAGAGTTCAGATCTCTCCCCTGTCCAGCTGCCCGCTGCTGGGCAGGGGGAGGGGCAGCCATGCGGCCGGGTGAAGTAGGCCGGGGCTTGGACAGAGATGGGAGGTGAAGAAGCCCCCAAGGATGGAAGGGTGGGAGAAGCACCAGGAGGCATCAGGCAGCCCCCCCAGGAGAGAGTACAGCCTGTGCCTGGACTGTGCTACCTTGAAACTTGATACCATGTGCTGGCAGCACAGCCGAGAAGGAGAAGAAGGGGGAGTGCAGTGAGAAGGTGTCCAGCCGCTTGTGGGAGCTTTGGGCAGGCAGAGCCTGAGTTTTTAACCCTTTTTTTGGACAATGAAAACTTTACAGAACATTAACCTTTCCTAGAAGAGAGATAGAGATGAAACAGAGGAAGAAATGGGCAAGTTTGATGAAGGTTCGTGTAAGTGAAAGATGCCAGAAGATAGAGAAGAATCTTAGGTGGGAAGCGATGATGGAGTAGCTTTTGCTGGACTTTTCTTGTTATAGCCATGGACAGAATCTGTTTCCTTGTGACACAGAGACTGCATCCAGGGGGAGGTGATGGCTCAGAGCCAAGAGGGTTCAGTGTTGGTACCCTTCGGCCCCAGGGGGTGAAATTTGGGGGGACGGGTGTCCCAAAGGTGAGACTGTGCTCTTTTTGGAACGGCACAAAGCATCCTTAAAAGGGGAACCCTAGAAGCAGCTCTGGTCAATGCGCAGTGGTGAGAGCACTGTACATGGAAGGAAGAGGTCACGGATGGCAGATGTTCTCCAGGTGGTGCCATGAGTGACATGGAAACACACGAGGTTTCAATGGTGTTTCCTGGGGAAGCCTATGGCACAAGAAGGACTCCTCTCCTCTTGATGAATTGAGAATTGATTATCTAAAGGGTGGTGATGGACCGAGAGTTGAAATTTGGGGGATGGATGTATTGGAATTTGGTGGGGGGAGGAGGAAATATTTCTGGAAGGTTTTCATTTTCCCTGTGTGTTTCTTTTTACTTAGAGTTGTTATTTAAGTAATAAAGTTTTCTTTATTTCTAAGTAGGGGCCTGTTTTGCTTATTCCTGGTCACATCTCTCAGCAGACACCAAGGAGCATATATTTTCATGGGGGCACTGGCATTGTGCCAGCATCAAACCTTGACATTTTTGGTTCTCTGACCGGGAAATCGAATTTCAGGAGAGTGATAAGATAAAACTGTGAGATGAGATCAAAGAGGAATAAGAACAAAGCATGTACTAAGTTAAGGAGGATGGATAGTGAAATCTAGGGATAGAGGTTTTATGGTTTTGTTAACAGGGGTTAAAAACTGCCTCCCCCTGGATGCAGTCTCTGTGTCACAAGGAAACATGGTTCTGTCCATGGCTATAACAAGAAGAGTCCAGCAAAAGCTACTCCATCATCTCTTCCCGCCTAAGATTCTTCTCTATCTTCTGGCGTCTTTCACTTACACGAACCTTCATCAAACTTGCCCATTTCTTCCTCTATTTCATCTCTATCTCTCTTCTAGGAAAGGTTAATGTTCTGTAAAGTTTTCATTGTCCAAAAAAAGGGTTAAAAACTTAGGCTCTGCCTGCCCAAAGCTCCCACAAGCGGCTGGACACCTTCTCGCTGCACTCCCCCTTCTTCTTCTCCTTCTCGGCTGTGCTGCCGGCACATGTTATCAAGTTTCAAGGTAGCACAGTCCAGGCACAGGCTGTACTCTCTCCTGGGGTGACCACAGCATATCCCAGAAATCCTACTTCCTCTCAAACCACGACATGCTTATACTAAGTCAAGGACTTTTCAGCTTCTCATGACCAGCCAGCAAGAAGCCTGGGGGTGCACAAGAAGCTAGGCAGGGGCACAGCCAGGACATCTGACCCAAACTGACAAAAAGGATATTACATGTGTGAGCTCACAGCCCAGGAAGGCAATCACATCCTGGACTGCATCAAAGGGAGAATTGGCAGCAGGTTGAAGGTGATTGTCTCCCTCTACTCATCTCTTTTGAGACCCCCATCTGGAGTACTGAGTACAGTTCTGGTGCCCCAAACATAAGAAGGACATGGTAGAGTTGGAGCAAATCCAGAGGAAGGTCATGAAGTTGATAGGAGGACTGGAGCACCTCCCCTACAAATACAGGCTGAGAAAGTTGGGGCTATTCAGCCTGGAGAAGGGAAGGTTCTGTGAAGGCCTCATAGTAACCTTCCAGTACCTGAAGGGACCTACAGGGAACCTGGAGAGGGACTCTTCATCAGGAACTGTAGTGATAGGACAAGGAGTAATGGGTACAAATTGAAAGAGAAATTTAGGTTAGACATAAGAAACAAATTCTTTACTGTAAGGGTAGTGAGGCACTGGAACAGGTTGCCCAGGGAGGTTGTAGAGGCCCCAAACCTAGCAGCATTCAAGGCCAGGTTGGATGAGGCCCTGAGCAACCTGATCTAGTGGGTGGTGTCTCTGCCCATGGCAGGATACATGGGACTAGATGATGTTTAAGGCCCCTCCTCTCAGCCCTTAACATTCTATGATGTCATGCTCAGCAAATAAACTGGGAGAAGTTTGCCAGGGGGCTGGAATCACAGCTCAGGGATGGGCTGGGCATCAGACAGCAAGTGGTGAGCCATTGAATTTCACAGAATTTGTTTTGTATATTCTATTTTTTTCTCTTCCTTTTTTATCTTAGTAAACTTTCTTTATCTCAACCGATAAGGTTTGCTATTCATAAAATCACTGAATCATAGAATCATCAAGGTTGAAAAAGACCTTTATGATCATCAAATCCAACTGTCAACCTCAACAACTGTCAAGTTCAACCATCAAACCATTTTTCCCAATTCTCTTCCCAGTCCCACTGTAGGGAGGGAGGAGTGAATGAACAGCTGTGTGGTGTTTAGTTGTTGGCAGGGGTTAAGACACAACAACTGTGTACATTACAAAACTGTGAGAAATGACTGCTCACTCTAAAAATTTTAAAAGGTTTATTAAACCTTAACAAAAATACAACAAAAGGACTAAATAAGGAAAAACAGGTCTAGGGAGCCTCCCTCGTGGCTGTGTTATAAATGATCAAATCGTGAGCCAAATTTATAAGAAAATTTAGCAGTGATTTATTAGATAGTCAGCAAAACAGAATTTCGAAAAATAACCACCACAGCCAAGGCAGCGTCAACCCTGGGATCAGCACTGGGTGAACCTGGATCTGACCGCCAAAATGTCAGTCTCCCCTTCGTTTCACCCCAACTGCTTCATGCAGTGAGCTTATATACAGTTTATTCTGCCTGGGGCAGAAATGACCAAATGTTCCTTTGTGTCCCTTCACATGCAGAACTGGGGCCATACATGTGCAGGGTTAGACAAAAGTTGGTTCCAGATGTCTAGATATTGTCAGAACACACAGAAAAGTCTGCATTCACATGTAGTAGGGTGGTGCCCTGGTGCCTGAGTGTAGTAGATGCAATCTTCGAGGTGCAAGATCACTCCTACATTCCAGGGAAGTCCTCCATCATCGCCTAGGAAGGTCCCATTCATACGTTAATAGACTTGATATTATCTGAATGTGGTCCTGGAACTAATTGAATAAAAATAAGACTCCTGCTCCCGGCTGGGGGTGGTCAAAAAACATGGCTTGGATTTTACAATATTTTATACATAAACAGCATGAATTATCTCTACCATATACTACAGCTGCCTACCACACAGCTCCTCTTCAAGATCGATGATTTGCCTTTTATACCCCGGGGGGGAGGGGTTGCATCAGCCAACCCTGGCCCCTCCCAAAGTCTGTCAGTCAACTCTTCTTTGCCATTTATTGGTGGAGACTGCTTTCTTGCAACTTGATTGGAGGGTCAGGTGTTGTCATGCTGTGCCCCCCCCCCCCCCCCCCCCAGCAATAAGCTTTTCCATTCTCAACTGCCCCATGCAAGGGGCACATGTACACGCCTTTTTTCTACCTGTCCTAGATAACCCAGGCTGTCTGATGACAACAATACAAAGAGGGGAAAAGGGGACTATGGGGAGAACAGAGGACATCTAAACAACAAACTACAATAACATAACTATATATCAATAAAGCTTCTCTTAATATTCACACAATATTCATCCCTTAATTGCGAATACAAATAATCTCATTATCCACCTATAACAAAACTCTAAACATGACAAAAAATGTCAGCCAAGAGGGTCCTATATACAGGAACCCTATAAATGCTTTGCTTTGATTTCAAATTCACTGAAATTCTCTGTCTGAAGCTTGAAATTCTGAGCTCATTTGTATTTTAAGACATTCAGTTAGTTCAGCAGAGTGAAATTTTAAATTGGACAGCAATATGTACAGTGTTATTATGAAAAAGAAGGAAAAACTAAAATAGAACTACAATTTGTGAAAAAATTTGTGAAGAGAGTAGAAAAGTCAAAGGAACAGCAGCAATTTTACACAATTCTTTCCAACTATTAAACATTTTGGCCTCATTAATCAGGTAATCTTTGTGGAAGGTTAGAATGTTGGGTTTTTTTCTTTTTCTCTCAGGAAATTTTCTCCCATTTGTTGCTATGAGACATTAATGACTAGTATTTAAGAGACATAAAAGAAGTGTCCAAGGTGAGGGGAAAGGGGTGCAGCTGGCTGCATCCCCTTAGCCAGGGGCTTTTCTCTTGGGAAGGGCAGAGATACTGTGAGATTTTGGCTGGGGATAAGGGGCTGGGCTCAGCTCCAAGCTGTCTCTTGCTCTCAGGACCAGAGGGGAGATAGGCTGCAGTCGCTGTGGGAAGAATTCACTACCACTGCAAAGTCCCATCTCCTACTATTTTTCCCTACCATGAGTTTTGGGTTACTCTCCTGGCAGCTGAGTGAAAGGACTCTGTGTACACTATTGTCAATTCCGTAGTAAATTACATTGACTCCTAATCTATACTATTTCTTTGCTAGCTATAATATAGGTACCTTTATGTCATGCACTGTTTTATGTAATCTACTAGTAGTTCTTTTAGTTTATACTGTGCAGTAACTCTGCTTAAGGCCTTTTGTCTGTTACCTCATATCTATTCAATAAATAACTCATTTTACAATAGACCTAATTGACCATTCTTAAGAACTTGGGAGTTAGAGTGATTTAGGTGAGGATCACTTAAGTAGAGCTGCTGCCAAAAATCTGAGCCTAAGGCAGGGCTTAGCTAAAGCTCTCACTCCATCCAAAACAGTCTCACCAGAGTGGAGTAAAGTGGTAGAATCACCTCCCTCAACTTTCTGGCCACACTCCTTTTGATGCAGCCCAAGGACACAGTTGGCTTTCTGGGCTGCAAGCATACATTGCCAGCTCATGTCCAGTCTCTCATCCACCAGCACCCTCAAGTCCTTCTCAGCAGGGCTGCTCTCAATCAGTTCATCTCCCAGTCTATATTAATACCAGGGTTCACCAGGACCCAGGTGCAGCACCAGCACTTGTCAAATCTTATGAGGTTCTCATGGGCCTGGTTCTCAAGCTTGTCCAGGTTCCTCTGGATGGCATCCCATTCTTCAGGTGTGTCAACTGCACCACTCATCTTGGTGTCATCTGCAATTCTGCTGAGGGTGTACTCGATCCCTTTGTCTGTCATTGATGAAGATACTAAATAACACTGATCCCAATATAGATCCCTGAAGGATACCACTTGTCACTGATGTCCATCAGGACTCTGAACCATTGATCATGACCCTTTGGATGCAACTGTCCAACCAATTCCTTATCCACCTAACAGTCCACCCATTGAATCCATCTATCCAGTTTAGAGAGAAAGATATGGAAGACCATGTCAAAGGTTTTACTGATGCCAAACTGATTCTTTGCCCTTTTTTTTTTTAATGTATTCTCTGTATTTTTTACACATATATTTGTAGCTCTGTAGCCTATTATTGTATTTGTAGTTAGCTCCAGTATTTTTGCCTAGACTGATAGGCAGAAATACAAAGCACATTCCAGAGACTCCAAGCTGGGGGTCCAAGGCTCCTTTCCTATCTTGGTTCTTCCTGGGAACCAAGGTTGAAACCAGCTCTTCGAGACACATTTTCATAAACAGAGTTTAGTCCCTGTCTAGAGGAGGGGGAATTCAAAAAAGAGTTGAACTGGGGGGGAATTACCTCACCAATTCTTCTAATTGGGGATTCTTGTCAGATATGCTAATTTTCAAAACCTATAAAAATTGTATATGCATTATGCTGTGTGTGCATCTTCAGTGTTTTCCACCTACCGAATTGTGCACCAAAGGATCTTTATAAAGGTAACCCCTTTTTATCACCCTGTGTCTGGCTCATGATTTTAGGGCCAGCGAAAAGGCATCATTACAGAAGTCCAAATAAATGTCATCTGTAGCCCTTCCCTTGTCCACTGATGGAGTCACTCCATCATAGAAGGCCACTAGGTTGGTCAGGCAGTACTTGCTCTCAAGGAAGCCATGCTGACTGTCCCAAATCACCTCCCTGTCCTCCATGTGCTTTAGCATAGCTTCTAAGAAGTAATATTTTTTTTACTCTAAGGGTGGTCAAATGTGTATTTGGTCTGCCTGAACTGGAATTCATTTTCCCATAGCAGCCCTCCCAGTGCTGTGCTTTGCATTGGGAGCTGAAAAGGTGTTGATAACACACCAGTGTTTTGGCTGCTGCTGAGCAGTGCTGGCACAGCATCAGTGCTGTCTCCCCAACATCCTCTCCCTCCCCCATCAAGGGGCTGGGAGTGGGCAAGATCCTGGGAGGGGACACAACTAGGCAAGCTGACTCAAATTAACCAAAGGGATATTTCATACCATATAATGTCAGCTTAAATATAAAAGCTAAAGGAGGGAGGAAGAATGGTGGGCATTTGTTATTTATGTTTGCCTTCCAGATCAACCACTTGATGTGCTGAAGCCCTGCTTCCTGGGAAGTGTCTAAACATCACTCACTATAGAGAATAAACTTTTTTTTCTCTGCTTATGTTCCTGCAAACTTTTGCTTTTACTTCAGTAAGCGGCCTTATCTCAACCTTATCTCACCTCATCTCAACTTGTTTTCCATCTTATTTTCTCTCCCCTGTCTCACTGGGAAGGAGAGTTATAAAGTGGCTTGGTGGACACCTGGCATTTAGCCAAAGTCAACCCACTACAGCATGTTCATCCTGTTCGTTTCTCATACTGAGTGCATTCGTGTACAAGCATTTCAGCTATGCTCCTGATCCCTAAATCTAAATGTAAACATTGCCTCTTTCAGTTTAAAACTATTGCCCCTTGTCCTGTCAGTACAAGCTCTGGCAAAAAGTGCCTCTCTGCCCCCTTTATATATTGAAAGGCTGCAATAAGGTCTCCCCAAAGCCGCCTCTTCTCTAGACTAAACTACACCAACTCTCATAATCTTTCCTCTTATGAGAGGTGTTCCAGCCCTCTAATCATCTTTGTGGCTCTCCTCTGGACTTTCTGTAACAGAACTGGATGTTGTACTCCAGGTGGGGGTATCATGAGAGTGAAGTAGAGGGGGAGAATTCACCTTCCTCAAACTGCTGGCCACACTGCCTTTTAAGCAGCCCAGGATGTGATAGGTTTTCTGGGCTGCAAGCGCACATTGCCAGCCCATGGCAAATTTTTCATTTACTAGTATATCCCCAAGTCCTTCCCTTCAGGGCTGCTCTCAATCTATTCATCCCTAGTCTGTATTGATATTGGGGATTGCTCTGATCCAGGTGCAGGACCTTGCACTTGGCCTTGGTGAACTTCATGAGGTTTGCATGGGCCCACTCCTCTCTAGCCTGTCAAGATCCCTCTTGATGGCATCCCATTCCTTCCCTTTTCTTGTCTGTTACCCATGCTGTATGCATTGCTACAGAGGCATTTTAGTGGGCCTATTGACCTTGTCAGCTTTTTAGAGGAACACAAAGGGAAGGGATGTCAACTGTACCACTCAGCTTGGTGTCATCTACAAACTTGCTGAGGGTGCACTCAAACTCACTATGTCATTGATGAAGATATTAAACAGTATTGGTCTCAATATGGACCCCTGACAGACATCAGTTGTCACTGGTTTTCACTTGAACACTGCACTGTTGACTATAAGTCTTTGGACGTGGCCATCCAGCAAATTCCTTATCCATCTAACAGTCTCCATATCTCTCCAATTTAGTGGTCAGAATGTTTTGGGGGACCGTTTGAAAGGCCTTACAGAAGTCCAGGTAGATGACATCTGTAGCTCTTCCCTTTTCCACTGATGCAGTCATTTCATTGCAGAAGACCACTAAAATGATCATGCACAATTTGCCTTTAGTGAAGTCGTGCTAATCTCCTCCCTGTCATCCATATGCCTCAATATATCTTCCAGGAGGTTTTGTCCCATGATCTTACTGGACATGGAGGTGAGGTCTACTGGTTGGTAGTTCTCAGGGTGGTCCTTTTAACATTTTTTTAAATGGGCACATTTCCTTAGTTCTAGTCATTGGGGATGTGGTCTGACTGCCCCATAACTTCACAAATACAATGGAGAATGGCTTAGCAAACACATCAGCAAATTCCCTCAGGACCTTGACATTCATCTTGTGTGATCCTGTGGATTTATGTATACTCAGGTTTCTTAGGTGGTCACAAATCTGATCTTCTCCTATGATGGGAAGGACTGCTTCCCCCCTGTCTTGGATACAGACCTTGAGGTTCAGGTTGTGAGAAGAGCAATTGCTGGTGTCAGGGTGGTTGAAGTCCCCCAGGAGGATCAGAGCCTGTGAACATGATTCTTCATGCAGTTGAAGTTAAATTGCTTAATTGACATCCTCACCTTGATCAGGCAATCTGTAGCAAACACTAGCCATGAAATTTCCTTTGTTGACTTTTCCTTTATTTTTACCCAAACAGTCTCAACACATTCAGCACTGGTTTTCAAAGACAGCTTTCACCAGTCAATCCATTTTTTTACATAAAAGGCAACCCCTCCATCCCTTCTTCCTTGCCTGTGCTTTCTGAAGAGTTTATAGCCATCGAGTGAAGTGCTCCAGTCATGCAATTTGTCCTACCAAATCTCAGTGGTAGCAATTAAATCATACCTTTCCAGATGCACAGTGGCTTCCATCTTTTCCTGTCTGTTACCCATGCTGTATGCATTGCTATGGAGGCACTTAAATGGGCCTATTGACCTTGTCAGCTTTTTAGAGGAACACAACCTAATTCCTTTGTTGCATTTCACAGGTGTCTCTCTGTTGGTTTCTAACACATGAGCAGCCTCTGGTTCTTTTGTCTGGATGGCAAATTGATCCTTCAGTGCCTTTCAGTAAGGAATCTTTAAGATTCACAGAGCATCCACTATTGCCCAAAAAAGTATAAAACTAGTGCAGATATTCTTCTACCCCCTTTGAACTGGGCAGGGGGAGTGGGGGAGAGGTGTGCACTAGACAGTCTTCAGAGCTTTCTTGATATATGTGCAGGCAATATCTTTGTCCCAAGAAGTCTGTCCCTGATTCCACCTTCTGTGTACTTTCTTTTTGTGTTTGATTTCAGTTTGGAGCTCCATTTGCTTGGGTGGTGGTGGCTGTTCCCCAGCCAGTTCGAACCATGGCAATGCCAGCAGCAGCAATGGCGGTAGTGGCAGAAGTACTATTTGCTGTGCGCTGAGAAGAGTGTGATGCTTATGAAGTCCTGGAGGGTGTTTGAAGAGCTTTCTGGGCCCCCAATACCCTTGGACTCTGTGTGTGTAGGCATTGGCTAGCAGTCAAAAGGTCTCATAAGAGGGGCATGAGAGAGTTGGGTGGTCCCCGCTGTTGGTGCAACCAGTTCAAACCACAGGAATCCATATGTAACTGGCCCCTAGGAAGTGCGAGTGACCAGGATGTGGTGCTGTAGGGAACAGTGCCTGAGAGGAATGATGCAAGAGATTGTGCAGCAGTTCAAGCAGAAGGGTGCATAAGGAAGGCAGCACATCCTACTAGTTGTCGGACTGCTGCTTGCTCTTCTAACACAGTCTTATGCTGCAGCTCCAATGGTCACCCCAAATAGCTGTTAGCTGTGCAAGCCTATCCAGCAGCTTGATGTCTCCAGAAAATTATAGGTCCTTATTAGGCAGTGTTTTGAAGTTGTTGAAAGCATGGTGGTAGAGACCAGATGAGGGCTGAACTCTGCAGCAGGCAGGAATTGGCTGTCTATCCAGGCTAGCCTAGAATGAGTGGAGACAGCCACCCAGACAGAGCTTCCTATCAGGGAAGCTGCCATCCAGGTGGAGGGCTATAAAGACTGCACCTCATGCTCCTGAGTGGAGGAGATGCAGGAGAAGTCACTAGGTTATGCTGTATTAGGGAGGGGTGTGAAGACCCATTCTTAAGGGGAAGGGAGCACCTAAGATTCATAAATGCTCATGTTCGAAAGGAATGATCAAAGTCAGAGGCTCTGCAAACAATGAGAAAATTTTATTAGTAAATTACACACTTGGCATGGAAATCAGTATGTTAGTCCCTGGCCTACTATATAAGTACACGGCAGTGGGTTTTGGATAAAGGGGTGGAGTGAAAGGAAAGACAGAAAGGAAAAGATTAAAGAGGGGGAGAGAAAATGAAAGAGAAAAAAAATAGACCACCAGTCCTGGTTTTAGCATCAATCCAGCAGTGTTGGTCCGGCTGATGAGATGTCCAGTATCCTGGGGGCGCTGCCTGGGCTTGGGGGTGGGTGCATTTTTATGGATAGGTTTCTCTGCCCTGAAGACAGGTTTTTTGGTTTCTATGCAAATTAATTCTCATGCGCAGTCCATTCTTTCAGACCTTTCTGGAAATGGGCCAGAGGGCTTCAGGAGGGGTCTTTGGTGGTCTTAATCTCTCCCGATAATCCATGCCCACTTCTTGGTCTCATTCCTGTGGTTGCACTGTACTGTGTTGTGCTTATCTTCAGGAACTACAAGGATGTTTATCCCAGAAAAAGGCTGCCCTACCTCTGCATGGCCCCCCTTCTCAAGTCAAACCTTGTTTTTTCTCACGGCAGCCAGTCCTTGGTTGGCTCCACAGCCATCTGGTTATCAGTGTTTGAGACATACACATTATCCCCTTATCTTCTGGGAATCAAGAGCTCAAAGGGTATCATGTCAGACTGCTGTTCATAATGTTGTTGGAGAACGAGCTTTAGTCATAGTAAATTTCCATCCTGGATGCAATTTGAGTCAGTAACTTTCTTTGAAGGTCCAATAACAAAAATATTGTTCCACTTGGGTTGTTATTCAGGCAAGAAAAATAAATTTCCAAGGCTGTTTGTTAAAAAACAGAAATCACAGAATAAGCTGAGTTGTTAGTTCCTGGGAACAGACAGTGTTTCTTATAATCTCAAGAGGGGCTTAGTCCAAGAGCAGTTAGTCAAGATCAAGGCCTAATGAGCATTTTTCAGATCATAGTGCAGCCTCAGCAGGGGGGCAGTAGGACCAAAGTCACTTTCTCTGGGCCTTTACAAGGGGGAACAAGAAACAGAGTACTATTTGAGGTGTTGCAAGAATAAATAATAGGACCCCATGACACTGACCTCCAAAGACTACCAGAGAATGAGCTGAAGTGCAAAACAGACAGCACCTTGGAGGAGGCACCATGGTCTTTGGTGAACCATGGAAACAGTATTGCTTCACTCCTCTTCCTTATATATACCAACCAGCAAAAGATATGAAGCCTTGGTAGTGGGCAAAACCAATGGGCAAGATTCACAGGGAGAAACTGCTACAGCAGGGCATACTAAAAGCTGCAAAAGAAAGCAGCAAGTGCTAAGAGTGGGTGAGAAGCATAGAGGCACCCATCTGCCAGACTGATATACAGTCAAGGGAAGTTTGCTGCTTGCCAGGAGCCAAGATCCAGGATGTCACAGAGAAACTGCCACAACTGGCTAAAAGTGCAGATTACTATCAACTACTTCTTTTCCGCATGGGCACCAATGACATGGTAAGGCATTGTCTGGACAAGATCAAGCAGGATTTGAAAGCACTGGGGCTTCAAGTGAAAGGGACAGGTGTCCAAGTGATCTTCTCCTTTGTCTTGCCAGTCAGGGATAGAGGTGCAGGCAGAAGTCAATGCATCATGCAGATCAATATCTGGTTTTGTGGATGGTGTTGTCGCCCGGGCTTTGGTTTCTGTGGTCACAGGATTTTCTTCAATGAATACAGCCTATTAGGAAGAGTTGGAATCTACTGATCTAGAAGAGGTGGGACAATCTTCACCAACATATTGACTGACTTAGTAAATTGTGCTTTAAACTAATAAATTTGAGAGGACAAGAAAGGATTCGTCAGGTATGTCAGACAGAAAGGAAGGTAAAAGATTATGTACCCTCCCTTCCCTCCCAGTAAGCAAGGCTGGCAGATGGATAAGAACAGACAAGTAGATTGAAGTACTCAACAAATTTTTTGCCACAGTCTTTGATGGCAACCTCTCCCACACATCTTGAGTAGATGGACTGCAAGATGGGGGACTAGGGAAGCAAAGTCCATCCCACTGATCATATTTGTGACCACTTGAAGAAACTGAACAGATTTGAGTCTATGGGACTTTATGAGATGAATCACAGTCCTGAGGGAATTGGCTGATGTATTTGTAAAGCCATTCTCCATGATATTTGAAAAGATGTGGAGGTCAAGTGAAGTCCCAGGTGACTGGAAACAGGGAAATATTGCATCCATTTAAAAAAGGGTAGAAAGGAAGACCCTGGGAACTACTAGCCTATCAGCCTCACCTCTGTGCTGGGGAATATTATGGAACAGATCCTCCTAGAATCTGTGCTAAGGCACATGGAGGACAGGGAGGTGATTTGGGACAGCCAGTATGGCTTCACCAAGGGCAAGTACTGCCTGACCAACCTAGTGGCCTTCTATGATGGAGTGACACCATCAGTGGACAAGGGAAGGACTACAGATGTAATTTATCTGGAATTCTGTAAAGCCTTTGACATGATCCCCTACAACATCCTTCTCTCTAAATTGAAGAGAGATGGATTCAATGGGTGGACTGTTACGTGAATGAGGAATTGGTTGGATGGTCTCATCCAGAGGGTAGTAGTTAACAGCTCAATATTCACATGAAGATCAGTAATGAGTGGTGTCTCTCAGGGGTGTCATTTGGGACCAGTGTTATTTAATATCTTCATCAATGACATAGACAATGGGACTGAGCACAGCCTCAGCAAGTTTGCAGATAACACCAAGGTGAGCAGTGCAGTTGACAAGCTAGAGGGAAGGGATGCCATCAAAGGCAAACTTGACAGGCTAGAGAGGTGAGCCTGTGCAAACCTCAAGAATTTCTATGAGGCCACATGCAAGGTCCTGCACCTGTGTGAGGGAATACCATGCAAATATACAGGGCGGGTGGAGAATGGATCGAGAGCAGCCATGATGATAAGGACTTGGGGGTGTTGGGTGATAAGAAGATGAACATGACCTGGGAGTCATAGAATCACAGAATCACAGAGTCATTAAAGTTGAAAAAGACCTCCAAGATCATCAAGTCCAAACTTTGACTTAATACCACCATGTAAACTAAGCCATATTGTAAAGTGCATGTCCACTCATTTTTTTTAACACTTCCAGGGATGGTGAATCCATCATTTCCCTGGGGAGCCTTTTCCAATGTTTAACCACTCTTTCAGTGAATAAATTTTTCCTAATATCCAACCTGAACCTCCCCTGGTGCAACCTGAGGCCATTTCCTCTGGTACTGTCGCTAGTTGCCTGAGTGAAGAGGCCAACTTCCACCTCACTACAACCTCCTTTCAGGTGGAGATTGATAAGGTGTCCCCTGAGCCTCCTTTCTCCAGACTAAAAAAACCCCAGTTCCCTCAGCTGGTCCTCATAAAACTCATGCCTTAGACTCTTCACCAGCTTTGTTGGCCTCCTTTGGACATGTTCCAACATCTCAATGTCCTTCCACATCCTTCCTGTAGTGAGGGGCCCACAACTGAACACAGTATTTTAGGTGTGGCCTTGCCAGTGCCAAGTAGAGAGGGACAATCACTTCCCTGGTCCTGCTGGCCACACTATTTCTGATACAGGCCAGGATGCCATTGGCCTTCTTGGCCATATGGGCACACATCAGGCTCATGTTCAGCTGGCAGTTGACTAACACCTCCAGATACTTTTCTGCCAGGCAGCTTTCCAGTCACTCTTCCTCAAGCCTGTAGTGTTGCATGGGGTTGTTGTGATCTAGGTGCAGGACCTCGTGGAGTGCTCCCATTCCAAAGAGGCAGGAATTTGGTTTTACCTTCCTTGTGTTGCTAATAACTCCTCCCTTGACCCAAACCCTAAACTCCACCCCTGCGATGCCCTATAAAAACCCCACGACCCTGCCTTTGCCCAGTCTTTTCGTCTTTGTCTCCTCCCTTATCTGCGGGGATAATAAATGGATTCTCGAGCTTTATGACATGAAGACCTGTCTCTTTTTTGTTCCCATACCTGGCACCGGCAGCTGCACTCTCCCTGGACACAATGAACTCTGTTGCAACGGGACACAACAAATGGTGGAGAATGTGGGCAACCAGTGAGGACAGCATGACCAGCACCCCGTAAGTCACCTGCTGACGGCTACACCTTGCAGGATCCCCATCTTAAAAAGGAAGACTCAAGAGTACCATGGCAAGAGGCCAGGTTGAAAGTGACCTTAAAAACATGGGGGTAAAAGGCTTCCAGGGAAGGGAATTCCCAGTAAGGGGACCAGCTTACTGGTACCAGGTGATGGGACTGACATCTACCATCACTGAGCGAGATGTTTATGAATGATTTAAGTCTTTCAATTTTTCATGGAAGGGGGTTTTTAAGAGCTACAAGCAGCTAGTCTGCCTGCAAAAAGGACCATTCTACCAACTCTTGTCAGCTTTCCCAACATGTCTGCTGCAGCTTATGGACAGTAAAGCCCTGGGGGCTACTTATAAATGGCTATGAAAGATTACATGCAGTGCATCGATACCCTAGATGAGTGGTTCCCCCTCCTGTGAATCCCCACGATTTTCAGTTTCTGTGAAGCTGCCCATATATTTCCTTACCCTTTTGTTCCTAGAAGTGCAGCAAGGAGTGAAAATTGCCAGGATGGCATGGAGTTGCTACCGTCTCTCCGGCACCCCCTGTCCCTCTCTGCCACCCTATCCCCCTTTTCCTGAAGGCAGACCAAGGGATGGAATCTGTCCACAGAAGTGACGTGGAAGCGCTACCATCCTCTCGCTGTCCTATGTCCTCCTTCGCCCGCTGTCTTTCCATATCCCCTGTTCCCTACCCGGGAAGGTGATGGCTGCACTGTCCCGGGCCCTCCTTCTAAAAATGGTGCTTACCACACTGTTTAAGGTCCCCCTTTTTCCCATCTAAGTCCTTCTTTTCCTGTCCCGAACCTTCCCTTTCCTTCCCCCCTACCTACCTTCTCCGCTTCTTGCCATGCCGCTGCAGCTGACCCTGCCCCGGGCCCGTGTGGTGGGGCTGCTCAGCCCCACAAAGAAGCCAGCCCCTGGTGTAGTGCTGGCCCCGCTCCAAGCCCTATGCCCAGGGCTTTCGCCGCTTCCCTCGCTTCCCAGTCATCATCATCTAAAATAACAACACCCATAACACCAGTGCCAAAGCTGAGACTAAACACTAAAGACTGTGCCCCTCATGAAGAGGAGATCAAAAAACTGCACCCCTTCTGGTGAGAAGATCAAAAGCCAGAAGAGATTGAACTGTTACCTCATTAAGTAAAACTGCATTCATTTAGTCAAGAATCATAATTTCTGTTACTTTATCCTTTGTGATTAAGTCTCAAATGCTTTTCTATTACTTGTTAATTTAGCTTAATAATGTTCATTTTAGTTTTGTAAACTGTTAAGTCATATTCCCGAGAATCCCCTGGTTATGAGTTATTCAGCATACATTGATCAATTTAAAAAAGGGGGAGTTGTGGAGTGCTGCGATTCCAAAGAGGCGGGAATTTGATTTTATCTTCCTTGTGTTGCTAAGAACTCCTCCCTTGACCCAAACCCTAAACTCCACCCCTGCGATGCCCTATAAAAACCCCATGACCCTGCCTTTGTTCAGTCTTTTCATCTTTGTCTCCCCCCCTCGTGTCCGGGAGTAATAAATGGATTCTCGAGTGTTCTGGTTTGACACTGGCACAAGGCCAAATGCCCACATGAAAATACACCTTCTCTGGTGTCTGCTGTGAGATTTTGACCAGGAATAAACAAAGCAGGCTCTCACTTGAAAAAGAAGAAAAGTTTATTAACTAAACTACAAAGACAATTACTAAACTACACACAAAAGGAAGAAAAAGGAAAAAAAAAACCACAAGGAAAATGAAACCTCACAAAAACACTCTCCTCCTCCTCCTCCCCCCCAAATTCCCAATACAATACAATCCAAAATCAATTCTGGGTCCAGCACCACCCTTTAGAATGCTCAACTTCAGTTCCTCGAGAGGAGAGGGAGTCCTTCCATGTGTCGTGGTGGCCTTTTCCGTCCTTGTTCCGGTGCTCTCACCACCGGACCAGAAATCAGGGCTGCTTCCAGGGTTGTCCTTTTAAGGAGGCTGTGTCCAGTTCCAGAAAAGCTCAGTCTCTCACCTCTGGGACATCTGTCCGCCCCATATTTTATATACCCCCTGGGGCCGAGGGGTACCCACACTGAATCTTCTTTGGCTCTGGGACATTTCTCCCCCTGGTCTCAGTCTCTGTATTCCAGGGAAACATAGCTCTGTCCATGGCTACACAAAAGAGTCCAGCATAAAATGCCACTCCCTCTTCTCCATCTTTCTAACATCTCTCACTCTCTCTCTCTCTGGTCCAGACCTTCATCACTTGCTCATTTTCTTCGTCCTCCTCCACTCTTATCTCTCGTCTAAGGAAGGGTTAATGTTCTGTGAAGTTTTCATTGTCCAAAAAAGGGTTAAAAACTCCTCCAAGCGGCTGGACTTCTGGCTGCACCCCCCCCACCATCTCCTCAGCCGGGCTGCCTGCTGCCAGCACATGTTTACTGCTTTCAAGATAACGGCACACTAACACCGGCTGCACTCTCTCTGTCTGTCTCCAAGGTGGGGGGGGGGGGAACAGGCTGCCCATTGCTTCCCGGCATTTCTCCTTCCTTCCACCCTTGGGGGGAGGGGGCCAGGCCTACCTCTCCTGGGCCGGGCCGCATGGCTTTTCCCCTCCCCCAGCCCAGCCAGCAACTGGGCCGGGGGAGAGACTCAACTCCTTCACTGCCGGAAATCCAAAGAGGAACTGCCAGGAGGAGAGCCCTGCTTTTACCCTGTGTTCTCGGAGGTGGACCCAGTGCCCAGTGGTTAGGCCAGGTGGCAATATTCAAATCTGAGCACTCATTGGCCCCATCCACACAGCATCCCAGAAATCCTGTTTCCGGGTCAAACCATGACATCGAGCTTTATGAAATGAAGACCTGTCTCTTTTTTGTTCCCATGCCCTGCACTGGCAGCTTGTCATGGTTTGACACTGGCACAATGCCAGTGCCCCCATGAAAATACGTTCTCCCTGGTGTCTGCTGTGAGATGTGACCAGGAATAAGCAAAGCAGGCCCCCACTTAGAAATAAAGAAAATAAAACTTTATTAACTAAACTACAACTATATTTAAAAAGAAACACAGAGGAAAAATGAAAACCTTCATAAAACATATCCTCCTCCCCCCACCAAATTTCCAATACATCCATCCCTCAGATCACCAACTCTCGGTCCATCACCACCCTTTAGATAATCAATTCTCAATTCATCAAGGAGAGAGGAGTCCTTCTTGTACCATAGGCTTCCCCAGGAAACACAGTTGAAACCTCGTGTGCTTCCATGTCACTCAGTACTGCCCGGAAAGTCCTTTTGCCATTGTGACATCTTCCTTCCATGCCCAGCGCTCTCACCACTGCACATTGACCAGAGCTGCTTCTAGGGTTCCCCTTTTAAGGATGCTTTGTCCCATTCCAAAAAGCACACAGTCTCTCACCTTCAGGACACCTGTCCCCCCCAAATTTCACCCCCTGGGGCCGAGGGGTCTCAACACTGAACCCTCTTGGCTCTGAGCCATTGCCTCCCCCTGGATGCAGTCTCTGTGTCACAGGAAACATGGTTCTGTCCATGGCTATACAAGAAAAGTCCAGCCAAGGCCACTCCATCATCTCTTCCCACCTAAGATTCTTCTCCACTCTTCCGACATCTTTCACTTGCACGAACTTTGATCACACTTGCCCATTTCCTCCTTCATTTCATCTCTATCTCTCTTCTCATTCAGATCCAGGAGGATCAGTATTTGTAAGGTTTCCATTATTCAAGAAAGGGTTAAAATCTCAGGCTCTGCCTGCTCAGGGCTCCCTCTGCCCTGCCAGCACCTTCTCGCTGCATCCCCCCCCTTCTCCTTCTCCTGGCCATGCTATCAAATTTCAAGGTGGCACCGGGGCACCGGCACAGGATGGCTCTCTCTCTCTCTGGGGGGGGGGGGGTGGTGGTGGCAGCCTGATGTCTCTTGGTGCTTCTCCACCCTTCCATCCTCAAGGGCCTCTTCACCTCCCATCTCTGTCCAAGGCCCCGGCCTACCTCACCCGGCCACATGGCTTCCCCTCCCCCGCCCAGCAGCGGGCGGCTGGGCAGGAGAGAGATCCGAACTCTTTCCCCACCAGAACCCAAGAGAGCTTCCCCCTGGGAATTCCCTGCTTTTAACCCCCTGTGTTCTCAGAGGCCTATCCATGTCCTCAATGGCCACACCAGGTGCCAATATTCAAGTCTGCTCAGTCAGTGGGTGGTGAGCATTTGTATTGTGCATCATTTCTTTTTCTTGGGTTTTACCTTCATCTCTCCCTCTCATTTTTATTAAAACTATTAGCAGTAGCATTATTATTACCATATTACCATCATTATTATTATTATATTTTGCTTTGTTTCAATTATTACACTGTTCTTATCTCAATCTATGAGTTTAATTTTCTTTCCTGATTCTCCTTCCCATCACAATGGGAATAGGGGCAAAGGGAAGTGAGTGAGCAGCTGTGTGTGGTATTTAGTTGCCAATTGGGCAACACATACACAGAAAACAGAGAGTGAGATTAAGCAGGGCGATAGTTAAGAAAACATTTTAAAAGAAAATATAAGAAAATAGGACATTCTGCAGTGATCAGGCACAGGGCTCAGCCAGACAAGCATACTGACTGTCTCCATTTTACCTGTGACTGGAAACTTTTATCCCCCTTTCTGTCTATCCCCCCTCTTTGTCTCTCCCTGCTTCCTCTTTCCCCTGTAATTCCCTTTATCAGTTTGTATAGTTCTATCAATTCCTGCCTCCATCCCAGTTTGATGTCTGGGATTCCCCCTGGTTTAACATCTTATCAGTTGCAAAGTCCATGTTGATCTTCCTGAAAGTGGTGCCTGTAGTTTAGATTCCTTCCTAAATAATTTATTGTATGTTTTGTTTGTTTACTGTTTACAGTCCAATGTAATTCTTGTAAATACCAAGTTTTATATTCCTTTCTGTGGAAGAAAGAATATCTTTATGAAGTTGTATTAATATTTTAAGATGTAGAGCCTCAGCTACCCTTGCAGCGATTTTCAATCCTCTACAAATGACATTACCTCTGTTTTGACTTCAGTTGTAAGCACAGAAACATAGAATAGTAGAGTAATTGAGGTTGAAAGGGATCTCTGGAGCTTATCAAGTCCAAACCCCTTCCCAGCCCACACTCAAAGCAGGATCAACCAGAGTAAGTAGCTTGGGACATTGTCCAGTCATGTTTTGGATATCTCCAACCATGGAGAATCCACAACCTCTCTTGGCAGCCTGGTCCCATGTTTGATCACACTTTGAGTTAAAAAGATTTTTCTCATGTTTGAGTGGAAGTTTGTGCATTTCAGTTTGTGTCCATTATCTCTCATCCTTTCACTGAGCACACCTGAGAAGACTTTGGCTCCATCTTTATGCTGCTTTCAGCTAGGGTAGAGTTAATTTTGTTCCCAGTGGCTGGTACAGGGCTACATTTTGGTTTAGTGCTGAACACAGGGTCAATAATACAGAGATATTTTGTTATTGCTGAGCAGAGCTACACAAAGCCAAGGCCTTTTCTGCTTTTTATACTGCCAAGCTGTCAAGGAGGCTGGGGGTGCATGGGAAGTTGGGAGGAGACACAGACATGACAGGTGAGGCAAACTGACCAAAAGGATATTCCAGACCACATGACATCATGCTCAGTACATAAAGTGGGGGTAAGAAGGAGGAAGGGGGAAGGGAGACATTTGGAGTGATGGCGTTTGTCTTCCCAAGTCACTGTTATGCATGATAGGGCCCTGCTCTCTTAGAGATTGCTGAACACCTGCCTGCCCATGGGAAGTGGTGAATTAATTCCTTGTTTTACTTTGTTTGTGTGTGAGGCTTTTCCTTTCCCTATTAAACTGTCTTTATCTTAGCCCATGAGTTCTCCAGCTTTTACCCTTCTGATTCTCTCTCTGATCCTGCTGATGGGGGAGTAAGCAATGGGCTGTGTGGGGCTTGGTTGCTGGCTGGGGTTAAACCACAACAATCTTTAATGCACAGTGTTTTTAGACTCAGATAAGATCCCTCCTGAGCCTTCTCTTTTGCAGACTAAACAATCTTAAACAATTCAGAAAGTGTGGACTGGATGGGTGGACAGTGAGGTGAATTGACATCTGTCTGAAACTCAGATCCTGGAGGGTGGTGATCAGTGGCACAGGGTCTACTTGGAGGCCTGTCACTAGGGGTCCCCCAAGGTTAAATACTGGGGCCAGTATTGTTTAACTTATTCATCAATGACTTGGATGACAGGGTAGATGCATCCTCAGCAAGTTTGCTGACAATCTTGTGAGGAGTGGCCAATACTCCAGGGAGATGTGCAGCAATTCAGAAGTACCTCGACAGATTGGAGACATGAGCAGAGAAGAACTGTCTGAAATTCAACAAAGGCCAGTGCAGAGTCTTGCACCTGGTGAGGAATAACCCCAGGCACCAGTACAGGCTGGGGGTGTCCTGCTGGAAAGCAGCTCTGCAGAGAAGGACCTGGGGGTCCTGGTGGACAACAAGCTGCCTATGAGCTAGCAGTGCCCTTGTGGCCAAGAAGGCAAATGGTATCTTGGGGTGCATTGGGAAGAGCATTGCCAGCAGGTGGAGGAAGGTGATCCTGTATAGGGGCCTGAGTAATATGTATTGCAGTAAAAGTGACTCTGCCCCGATTCTAGTTATTGTAAGTGGGCTGCAGCTGTGATGTCCTTAATTGGGCGGCAGCTGTAGCCCGTGGAGGTAGCTGGGATAAAAGGGGGTGGGGCAGTCTCGGAGAGCCTTGGAGGAGCCCTGACAAAGAAACAGGAACAACACTGCTGTGGAGAGCTGTGTGTGAGAAAACCACCCAGAAGGTACGGAACTCTAGAAATAGGATAACAACAATATGAATACAACAATCTTGCCCCTCTACTCAGCCCTGGTTAGGCCTTACCTGGAGTGCTGTGTCCAGTTCTGAGCTCCTCAGTACAAGAGAGACATGGACCTCCTGGGCCGGGTCCAGCAAAGGGCTAAAAAGTTGATTAAGGGACTGGAGCATCTCTCTTATGAGAATAGGCTGAGGGAGTCAGGCTTGTTAAGCCTCAAGAAGAGATGTCTGAGAGGGCACCTCATCGATGTCTATAAGTATCTGAAGGGAGGGTGCCAAGAAGATGAAGCCAGGGTCTCAGTGGTGCCGAGCAATAGGACAAAAGGCAATGGGCAGAAACTGATGCACAGGCAGTTCCACCTGAATATGAGGAAGAACTTCTTTACTGTGTGGGTGACTAGGCATGAGGAAGCGAAGGGAGTCAACCACATCCATATTGATCAGCATCGAACTCCGATTTATTGATCTAGCTTACACGCTTTTATAGTGGTGTTAATTAAGCTTATACATATTACAAAACCCAAGCTCATCATTGGTTACAGATGACACACCAACCCCTCCTTTGTTGCTGAAACCTGTGGTTTTCTTGTTGAGACTAATACTTGTTTTTCTCATCCTGTTATTGACTTGTTATTTATCATTCTCAAGGCCTCCATGTTTTCCACCATGCCTTTCTCACCACTTCCTCAAGGACGTGGTGCTTACTGTTGTTAAGGGAAAAGCCTGAGAACTTGCTGCTTACAGCTGCCTTTTATTTTCTAACCAGCTGTATATGTTCATGGCCTTTTTTCCTTCAAGCCATGTCTGAGCAAAATTCTCCAACACAAGCACAAGAGAATTACCTGGAGAGCTTGTAGAGTCTCCCTCACTGGAGATATTCAATAACTGTCTGGACACAATCCTGTGCCGTGTGCTGTGGACTCACCCTGCTTGAGCAGGGAGGTGGGACCAGATGACCCACTATGGTGCCTTCCAACCTTACCTATTCTGTGATCCTGAGTCAACATCCCTAAAGACAAGGCACTTAGGGACATGGTTTAGTGCTAGACCACAGTATTAGGTTAATACTTGGACTGAATGATTTTAAAGGTCTTTTTAAACTTCACTGATTTTATGATTCTGTCCCAGCTCTTTTACCATCTGTTCCTGTAGGAGATGCTCCAGTCCTTTCATCACTGTAGTGGCTCTTTGCTGAACTTGTTACAGTATTTCCATGACTTTCTTGTACTGAGGAGATCATAACTCCACACAGTACTACGGGTGTGGCCTCTCCAGTGCTGAGTAGAGAGAAAGGTTTACCTCCCACAATCTCCTGTCAACACTGTTCCTAATGCAGCTCAGGATACTATTGACCTCCTTTGATGCAAGGGCACATTACTGGCTCACATTCAGCTTATTTTCTGCCAGGACCCCCATGTCTTTCACTGCAAAGCTGCTTTCCAGCCAGTCAGCCCCTGCCTTGTACTGGTGCATCATGTTATTCCTACCCAGGGGCAGGACTTGGCATTTCCCTTTGATAGACTGTGTGAGGGTCCTGTCTGCCCATTTCTCTAGTCTGTTGAGATCCTTCTGAAGTCACAACAGCCATCTGGTCTATCAAACGCTCCTCCCAATTTTGTATCATCTGAAAACTTGTTGAAGGTGCTCTCTGTCACATTGGTCAGGTCATTAATGAAGTTGTTAAACAATATTGGCCCAAGGATCAGCCCAGGGAAACACCACTAGATGCTGACCTCCAGCTAGACTTTAGGCTTCTCATCACAACCTTCTGAGCCCAGCAGTTCAGCCACTTTTCAGTCCACCTCACTGTCCACTTATCTAACCTGCACTTTGTCAGCTTGTCTATGATGATGTTATATGAGACAGCGTTGAAAGCTTTCTGCTGCTCTCCCCTCATCCACCAAGCTAGTTGACTTGCAGAAGGCTTGCAGGTTGGCCAAGCAAAATTTGCCTTTTGCAAATCCATGGTGACTATTCCAAATCACCCTGTGTCCATTGTGTGCCAGGAAATGGCTTACAAGATTATTTTTTCCATCATCTTCACAGGAATAGAGGTGAGGCTGACCAGCCTGTATTTCCCCAGATCCTTCCTCTTGCCCTTTTTGAAGACTGAAGTGTCATTTGCTTTCTTCTGGTCCTCAGGTATAACGGCGGGGTTCTCGGGGTCTGTCTAACCCCGTCAGCCATCAGTGTCCTGGATAGAGGAGTACCGATAAGCACAACCTGTCCAGGTGCCTCAGGCAGGCTCCCAGCCACAGGCAATCTTAACAAGCAGCTCAGCTCTTAAATGAGATCAGCTCTTTGGTGAATTCAGCTCTTTAGTGATTTCAGCTCTGCTTGCTAAATGCCTCAGCAGATGCAGAGATGAGAGAGGAGAAGGCTGTATGAGGTTTCACAGATGTGTCTTTATTGGCAGCCTCTACGAAGGGTGACAGTGACAGCTCTTCTGCCGAACTGGGCAGAGGAAGGGGTTTAGATAGGGCATGTGGCTTTTGGGAAACAGTCCAATAGTAAGGGTCGAGGTAAATATGACCTATCGTCTTACAGAGAGATAACAAGGGTCTGAGGCGGAAGAGGGGTCTCTTGGTCCAGTCATTGTAACTAGGCATTTCTTATCTTAGGCAACTGACTGCCAGGGAGGCCTTGCAGGCCCTGTGGCTGCTACACTCAGGAACCTCCCCTATCCTTGGAGGTGTACACAACTTCTATCCCTGGAGCTGTACATGACTTTATGGGACAGGTCTCTGAGCGACCTGATGTAATTAGACTTACTTTGAGCAGAGGGTTGGACTAGATAACCTCTGGAAGTCCCTTATGGCATAAATTTTTCTATGGTAAATTATCAGCCATACTGAAATACAACTTACTGGTGGATGAAATAGGACTACAAGCTATGTCACATCAGCCAGCTCCTCCTTCCATAGCCTTTTAAGGTGCTATCTACAAATAAAATTGTAAGGAGTTACACCAGGGAAATCATATAGGCATCATCTCCTGTATGGAGACAACTTTTCTGGGCTGTTTATCCAGTCAGTACTTTTATTTTTGTTTTGTTTTGCTTTTTAAAGTTCTTTTTCCCAGACAACCATGCATTTTGACATTTTGTCAGATTTCTATGTCTGCCACCAGACTTCCTTCTTTCTTCCCACTGGTTCTTGGCTTCCATCAGCTCTTTATCTAAGACCAGAACCCTTTCCTGCTCACTCGATCACAGTTTCACTATTCTGAATCAGACAACTCATGTTTTCCTTTCTTCCTCACCGACTGGGCCTAGTTGCTGTTTTCATGAGCAAGTGATCTCTTGGGAGGTCTTAAGGGTTGCATTAGAATCAAGCTAGCACATGACCAAAAAAAGAGAATGAAAGAATATCCATGTTGTCATAGAACATTTTCCATTCTCACCATGGGTTTAGTACTTGCTCCTTTCTCTATTTTAACAGGAAAACTTCCTTCAACCATATATCCTAGGCCCTGTATATGGAATGGAATAGACTCTCTGTTAATAGATTAGGTACTAGAAACCAGAGTTCATATAATTAATAGCAAAAGCAGCAGGTGCAAGGAAATACCCCATTTAGGGTCATCTGGAGGACATCCATTGGTCTTTGGAGCAATTAACATATAAACAGGATAAAACAAACAATCCTCTGCTTAATATATTTGAGCTATAAAGTCAGGTAAAATGCCATGAACTGCAATAAACTATACATTCCCAATATCACTGCCCATAATTTAAAGAGGAGAAGCACTAGAGCTTTTAAAAGAAAAACAAATGTGGATGAAGAAATATGTTTTCTTTTGTCTCAACAGTTCAGTGTCTTTGGCTGACATTTTTCAAATAGAAGTTAGCCTGATCAGACATTCTACAGAGATATTTTCAGTCTTCAATTACAGTTTAACAATGTGATGAGTAACTTTCCATTTTTACAGTATCTTAAACAGGGGCACATTGGTAATTCTTAATAATAAGTATGTCTTAACAGACCCATTTATGACAGAAGATTGCTTAGATATTATAAGAATAAAGAAAATAGGGGAACACGAGAGTGTTGAAAAAGTTTATCTGAAGAATAAATTTGGCAAAATATGTCTGTGAAGAGGATGCTGCAAGTGTTAACATCAGTATCAGAACCCAATAGTGTTGTTGACTTTTGTGTGTCAATGCCAGATTATCATCAATGGACATTTGCTGGTACCAAAAAAGCCTTCTACAGGCCTTTTGCTTCTCCCATAACCTTATATCAGAAGTTTCAGGGGATATATTTAGACTTAACTGGAAAAAGAAGGAGGGAAGGTTCTTCCTGAGCAACTTTGAAGTTAGTCCTACTCTGACTGTGTGTGTGGGTTTTACCATATAACCTCTAGAGGTCTCTTTTGACCTAAATTATTCTATTAAGTTTGAACATGGGAGAAAGGAATTTGATGGTAGAAAACCATGTTCATCAAAGCAAGAAAAGCACAGGAAATAGAAGAGTCTGAGAGAGAAGCAAAAGGACATATTCTCCTTCTTCTACCTTCATTTGGAAAAAATAATATGTATATCATTGCACTTAAAACAGTAAAGAAATTATATAATTGTTTTCTGTAAGTAATAACTACAGCTGCCTCAGCAATTTAGGAACTTCCCAGTAAAATTTCAACTAGAAGAATAGAGGCCCACATGGAGACTACTTTATTACACAGATGATCATATTATGACAAATTTAGATCATACTTCCTATCAGCATAACTTGTCCATAAACTCAAGTTTTTCCCCAAACAACAAAATGCTGCATATACAGCTTCACACTGTCCAACTGTAACAATTACCTAAATTCATTTTAGATTAATTCAAGTGATATGAATCTTACTTGTTTTCACTCAAATAATGATCTAATATAACAAAAAATAAAGTTTTTGTTCAAACATTTTTCTTTGCTAATTCATACATAGCAGCCCATATGATGTCATGAAAAGTGCATTATTTTAGTAAACATTCTAATTTAGATGAATTGCCAACTTACATTGTTCCATTTCTGTAGACTGTGTCACTTCCCTCCACATACTGAACCTGGGCTGGGTAGACATGTTGTACCTGTTGCACAGTCTGTACTTGCTGTACCTACAAACAAAAACACCAGAAATATAGGATAGTTTATCTTATAAAAAGAATGACTAGTGCTTCATTGCGTCTAATCATCTAATGGTTTCTAAACAATACTCTTAATTTTGGGACATCCCTGTTCTCGCAATTACTAAATGACACAGAATGCAATACTGTGCTGCAAGTCTGTAATACACTAAATGGAGTGCTGTGTTGATTTGGCATAGCCTGATTTTTTTTTTTTTTTGTAGCCGGGGAGGGGGGGCACAGGAGTAGCTTCTGTGAGAAGCTGCTAGAAGCTCCCACCATGTCCAACAGAACCAATTTCTGATGACTCTGAAGACAGACATACTGCTTGCCCAATTAGAGAGGTTGATAACGCTTCTGTGATGGCATATTTAAGAAGAAAATCAAAACAGCGCGCACGCAGTTTTTTTCCCCAGGGGTGGGGAGGTGCTGTGGCCGCTGCTGCGGCTTCCGCCATCTCAGTGCAGACTGAGGCAATCTTTGCCTGCCTGGCTGCCCCTAGCCAACCACGCTGCAGGTAGAAGGGCAGAGGCGATGGTGACGGCTTCTCCTTCCCAGCGCCCTGCATGAAGAGAGGCGTTAAATAGTGCAAGCGCCGTGGCGGCTGCCACTGCACACATGGTGGCAGTGGGGCTGCGTGGCCAACTGAAAATGTGATAGGCAACTCCCTGATGCAGAACCTGGATAAAATCAGCTTCTTGGCACTGCAGGATCCTGAAAGAATCTTTGAATTAGTGGAACTTGTTTGCAATGGTACCTACAAGCAGCAGTTTTTCTTCTAGTCAGAGGAGGAAGTGAGGACATGTTAGAGAAAACAACAGGATGGCACCAAGGTCAGTGGAAAAGAAAGAGTAGGAGGAGGTACTCCAAGTGTTGGAGCTGAGGTTCCTCTGCAAGTCGTAGTGAGGACTATGGTGAAACAAACTGTCCCCCTGTAATGCATGAAGTCTATGGGGGATGCACACATTCACTTGTAGCCCGTGAGAAAAGTGGTCACGCTGGAGTGGGTGGATGCCAGAGAAAGATGTAATCTAGTGGGAGACCCGATTAGAGAGAGAGGGCTCTTGCTCACAAAATAGAGCAGCCTAGCCTTAGAAGAGTGCAGCCTGTGCACAAGTGACCCATGCCACAACAGTTTTGGAAAAACTGCCCATAGGAGGGACTCCACAGGATAGCAGAGAAAAGGCTCCTCTCCCTGAGTGAACAGAAAAAGATCTCGAATGATGAAGTGACCAAGACCTCCATGCCCTGTCTCTCATGCATGTGATGCATCATCATATGTCTCCGAGGTAAACTGCTCTGGCAGACATGCTCTGGAGTGGAGGATCGTGCTGAGAACTTTCCAAAAACCAGCAAAATTGTGAACCTAGCTCAGAGAGACAGAGGGCACACCAGCCTCAGCCAGAGCATGAAGTGTGAAAAGCTAGATAAGCAGCAGCTCTAACTCAGTGTGGGCAGTGCCAGGAGTGAAGGTGACCAACCCCCATAGGTACAAAAGACGTACCCAAGAAGCAGCCAGGAGTGGGGCAAATAAGGTAGGCAAACAGGGTGTGACTGTCATGGTTTAGGAATGGTATTCCCCAATTTTGGGCTCCCATTGTTTTATGGCAAAACCAGCTTTCAGAAGGATTTGGATTATCTTCTCCCCTTTCTCAAAAACCTCCTCTGCTGTGTTGCCCTATAGGATGATGTCATCGATGTACTGTTATGAACAAAAATTCGGTTAATATTTTTTTTTGTGAGAAAGAGTTACAGGGACGCAGCCAGATCTGTCTCTGCCAGTGTTCTTAGTGCTTTGTTATTGTAATACCGGGTCGTTGAGGCTTATCTCCCCTTTTGTATTAGTAAAAGGCCTGGCTGGGTGGAGTAGATGGCCCTTCCCTGAGGCTGTGCTCTCTTACAGCATAGGGAAGACACCTGAGAGGGTGGGGGGGGTTATGCAAAGTGAGTCCAAAGTCCAGAATGCTTTGTGGGACCACGACTCGAAATGCAACGAGAAAACCCCAAAAACAACGAGCCAAATAAGAGTTGAGAGACTAAAGTGATGTCTGGACATGAGGAGCCAAGTGCTGAGCCTGCAGAGATGCGGAGTCCCTCTTGCCCTGAGCAGAGAGTCGTCCCAACGCCGGGACCAGACGGCCGCCGAGGCAGAGAGGACAACACCTGACGGGGACATCACGCCCTAGAGGCTCCCACGCGGACTGGATCCCCCGGCTCTGCCCCTAGTGGACGGAGCTGCGCATATCCTCCTCCTCTGAGTCGCCCTGGGAGACGTGACGGGGACTGCAGCCCTTGCCGAGCTGCCCAATCCTGAGCTGATCACTTTTAATAAAGGCATTAAAAAGGAGAAGAAGTCTCCTGGCCCTGTTTATTTCATGTACTGTAAGTGTTCTGGAGCCTCACCCTTTTGCAGTGTAGTCTGGATCAGTCCATGGCAAATAGCGGGGCTATATTTCCACCCCTAGGGCAGTTGGCTCCAGGTGTACTGGACACCCCTCCAGATGAAAGAAAACTGTGGCCTGCACTCTGCTGATAAAGGAATGGAGAAAAATGCATTAGCAATATTGATGGTGGCACCACTTTGCTGCCTTGGACTCCAGTTCATACTGAAGCTCCAGCATGGCAGCACTCAGTGGTGGTGTGACTTTGTTCAGGTCATGATAGTCCGCTATCAGTCTCCACTCTCCATTGGACTTAGGCACTGGCCATATGGGGATATTGAAGGGTAAGTCTTGCTGATCACTCCATGTCTCTTCTTAAATCATCTGTGGATGGGAGTCCCGGAGTCCCAGTTGGTGCAGTGTTGTTGACAGTGCACTGTAGTGGTAGTAATTGGAACTCATTGTTCTTTGCCCCGTAGGAGTGCCATAGTAGAAGGGTCCTCTGAGAGACTGGACAAGGTACTCAGCTGTCTAATTCCCTCTGTCTCGACAGCAGCTATCCCAAAAGCCCAACAATGCCCTTTTGGGTCTTTGAAATACCCTCTCCTTCGGTAATCTAAACCAAGGATGCACAGGGCCTCTGGGCCAGTCACAATAGGATGTTTCCACCATTCTTTTCTAGTCAGATGTCCTGGGGTGACTTTATGATGCTTGCATCCCCAATCATCTGTTCTGTTTATGCTGGATAATAAGTTCTGCACCTTTACGACTGGTTCTGAGAGCCAAGGGGGGAGAGAGAAGAAGCACGGAGTTTGTTATCAGAAACTGCACTTGCTCCCCCGCATCCTTCTCCTGGACTGTGTTGTCTGCAGCATGGACAGATGGCAGGAAAGAGCTCTCCTTTGCTTTTAGTTAGGTTTTAGCTAGCTGAGGCAGACAAGTTCCCTGGACTGTGGTTTTTCTTTTTCTTGGAACTGTTTAAACCTGCTCTGGACTGAAAACCCAGAAGAGCACCGGGAGCTCGCACCTGTGGCCCACTGGGCCAGGCCTGGGCCATGGCATTTCCAGCGCCAGAGGGACTGATAACAGACTGGGTGAGCTGAGCTGCAATCCACGAAAAGGACTTTCTGAGTTTGTCATCTCTTCAGATTGGCAAGAGGTTTTATTGTTTAATATTGTTCATTTTTTGTGCTGGTGAATACTTTGCCTGTTAAATAAACAGGTTTTTTCCACTTTCCTCCAAGGAAATCTGTCACAGATGCATTTTATGAAAAATCCTTTCCTTAGGATTTTTTCTCCTGAGAAGCTGAGAGGCCTCAGGAACAAAATGTAAACAATAATTATCTGCTGCTATGTTTTACTTGCACATATATAGGTTTCTCCCTTCACCAATTCAAGGTTCCAAAAATTACAATTCCTGTGTCATTTGAAAACATCTGTGAAACCACTGCCACTACACTCAGAAGGGAATCTTAGTTTTTCCTTAAGGACGTATCTTTTTTCTTCATTTGAAGCACCATATCAAGCTTTCATGAAAGCCATAGTTATATTGTCAGTGTGCAAATAAAAAATGTATTTCAGCAGAAAATAATTGAGATGCTGAAAAATTATTCCCCTCATAGCTAAAAGAAAGAATTTTTAAAAATAAATTATTTCTTCTGAATTTTTAATTTTTACCTAGTCCACTCCTACAGTATGTGTATATAAATTCAAATTTTAAATTTAAGCAAATATATAATATATGCATTAATTTTTTTCAGGTCTAAGCCACTCTTCTTCATCAAAGACCTTGTTTTAATGTCTGAGAGCCTTTTCTTTTTCTACAGTGGAAGAGCACCTATCTTACCTACATTCTTCATCACATTTCCTAGTATTATACTAGATTCACATCCTCTTCCCAGAATCACAGAATAGTTATGGTTAGAACGGATCTCTGGAGATTATCCAGTCCAATCCCTCTGCCAAGGCAGGGTCACCTAGAGCAGGTGACACAAACACCTCCAGGTGGGTTTTGAATGTCTCCAGATAGGGAGACTCCATCACCTCCCTGGGCGGCTATTACAGTGCTCTGCCACCCTCAATAGAAAGAAGTTCTTCCTCATGCTGAGATGGAACTTCTTGTATCTCAGTTTGTGGCCATTGCTCCTTGTTCTGTTGCTGGGCACCAATGAAAAGAGTCTGGGACCATCCTCTTGGCACCTGCCTTTGAGACATTTATATGCATTAATAAGATCCCCTGTCTTCTCTAGACTAACCAAGCCCAGCTCCCACAGTCTCCTCTCCTCATAAGAGAGATGCTCCAGACCCCTAATCATATTTGTGGCCTCCACTGGACTGTCTCCAGTAGTTCCTTGTCTTTTTTGTTCTGAGGAGCCCAGAACTGAACACAATACTCCAGATATGGCCTCACTAGGGCCGAGTAGAGGGGGAGGATCACCTGCCTTCACCTGCCTTGACCTACTGGCCACACTCTTCCTGATGCATCCCAAGATCCATTGGGCCCCCTAGCCACAAGGGCACAGACAGCTCATAGTCAACTTGTCTTCCACCAAGACTCCCAGGTCCTTCTTTGCAGAGCTGCTCTCCAGTAGGTCTGCCCCCAACTGGTACTGGTACTTGGGGTTATTCCTCCCCAGGTGCAGGACCATACACTTGCTCTTGTGGAACCAAGTGGGCCTTGGCCTTCCTCGTCACATCCCTGCATATTCTGACGATATCCATATAGTCTTCCCATGTGGCTAGTCCCTTTTTCCACATCCCATAACTTTTTTCTTCCATTTGAGATTTACTAGAAGCTTCCTGCTCATCTATGCAGGTCTCCTTCCCCCTTTGCTTGATTTCTTACTCATGGGGATACACTGGTCTTGAGCTACATGAAAGTGATGCTTGAATACTGACCAGCTCTCTTGGACCCCCTTCTCTTCTAGGGCCCTAACCCATGGGATACCTTTTAAGTAGATCTTTGAAAAAGTCAAAGTTAGCTTTCCAGAAGTTCAGAGTTCTAGTCCTGCTTACTGCTTTGCTTCCTCCATGCAGGATCCTGAGTTCTGCCCTCATGGTCACTACAGCCAAGGCTGCCCCCAGCCTTCATGTA
Organism: Zonotrichia leucophrys gambelii; assembly: GCF_028769735.1. Taxonomy (NCBI): domain Eukaryota; kingdom Metazoa; phylum Chordata; class Aves; order Passeriformes; family Passerellidae; genus Zonotrichia; species Zonotrichia leucophrys. The sequence continues at coordinate 1,093,249 of NW_026992240.1, forward strand.
TTCAAACAGTCCCTCCTGGTTTGATAGCACAAGGTCCAGCAATACATCTCTCCTCATTGGCTCTTCCACCACTTGCCTTAAAAAGTTTTCATCAATAATCTGCAGGAACTTCCTGGACTGTGTGTGCCAAACTGTGTTGTCTCTCCAACAAATATCAGGGTGGTTGAGGACACCCAGGAGAACTGGAGCCTGTGACCATGAGGCTATTTCCAGCTGTCCATAGAAAGCCTCGTTAACTTCCTGATCAGGTGGTCTGTAGCAAACAACCACAAGTGTCACCCCTATCAGCCTGTCCCTTAATTATCACCCATAAGCTCTCAACTGATTCATCTGCCACTGGGTACATCTGTCCCTGGATCAATACATTTCAGTTGCTGTCTCACATAAAGAGCAACTCCACCACCTTGCCTCACTGACCTGTCTTTTCTAAACGGTACATAGGCATCCATAACAACATTGCAGTCGTGTGAGCTATCTCACCATGTCTCAGTAATTGCAATGAAATCATGGCCCTGGGACCACACAGAGATTTCCAGTTCTTCCTGTTTATTCCCCATGCTGAGTGTGTTTGCATACAGGCACTTCAGAGAGATAATCAAGCATGCAGGTTACCTAGAGTAGGTCTAAGAGGATTCACCACAGCCGTACACACCCTCAATGTGGTTAGCCCTGTGATTTTCATCCTGAGAGGCAGCCCAGGAACATCTGTTGCTGAACTGGTTGGCATGGCCTACTCCCTGTGAGGAAGCAATGGCATGAGCATTGCCACTTTGGACCCCATTCCTTGAGTCCTTCAGTTTAAAGCCCATCTCACCAAACTGGCCAGACTGCTGCCAAAAATTCTCTTGCCCATTTTAGACAGGTGGATCCCATCCCTCCCTAACAGGCAACAATCATTGTCATAAAAACCAAAACCTTCTCGATGGCACCAGCCACAATGCCAGACATTGATGTGCACTACATGTCTGCTTCTGGCTGTCCCCAATTCTCTAACCAGTAGGATAGATGAGAAGATGACTTAGGCACTGATGTTTTTCACCTGCCTTGCCAGGGCTTTATAGTCTTCCTTGATCCCTACAATTTTTTGGCTTGTGGCGTCATTTGTACCCACATGAAAAAGTAGTCGTGGGTACTAGTCCACGCTCTTGACAAGTTGGGGTACCCTCTCAGTAACATCATGGATCCTACCCCCTGGTAGGCACATACCTCTCGTGACTGTTTATCAGGCTGGCAGTGCCCCTTAATAGAGTCACACACTATGAGCATTCAAAGTTTCTTTTTATGGTAACTGCTGTGTGCTGCTGGTGTGGATTCTCCTTGTTGGCCTTGCTCATGGACATCTAAAGCCTTTAAAGCATCAAATCTGTTTTTGGTCTGGACGTTGGAGGGTGGAGGTTGAATTGGAACCCTGCTTCTGTGAGTCACCAGGTTCCAAGGTACCTCATGCTCAGTGGTATCCATTGTAGGTGGATGGTTCCAAAGCCACATTATCTATCTCCATTTCAGCCCCTCTAATACTGTGCAGCCTATTAACTGTCATGTAATTCAGCCACCTACCACAACAGGTCATCAACCTGTGCATGCTTTGTGCAGGTATCAGCCTTTTCTCCAGGAGAAGCATCCGGGCATCCATTGCAAGCTACCACCTGTACTGACATCTTCCTTACCAGTTCCAGCTAGGTTGGAAGCATCAGACTTCTTAGGGGCTATCTCAGTAGACACACTGTTTTTGGCTCTGAGACAAGTGCCCACCATTATGGTTGGGAGCTAGAGCACTTAGCACTTGCCTGAGCTGTGGACCTACTTTCAGATTGCACCACCCTCCCCATATGCCCTGCCCACGTGAACTGCAGTGTCACATCCTTCTGACGCGCCACATCCTGTTTGCTCGCCCTGTTCGACACTTTCTGGGTTGCTCATGCTTTCTGGAGTTGTTTAAATCTCCCACAGTGCTCCTGGCTATAACCACTCCTTGTCTGATTGGCTCACAAGAGCTTCCAAGCTCTGACATGGCTCTGGGATGCTGATCAGGCTGAACTGCTGATTCTTCCTTTTCCTTACCCTACAGAATCACAGAACCACTAGGTTGGAAGAGACCTTAAAGATCATCAAGTCCAACCTGTTGGAGAGTTTTGTTCAGACATGGCTTATAGAAAAAGGCCATGATCATATACAGCTGGTTAAGAAGTAAAAGGCAGCTGTAAGCAGCAAGTTCTCAGGCTTTTTCCTTAAAAACAATAAACACTGTGTCCTTGGCTAAGTGATGAGAAAAACATGGTGGAAAACATGGAGTCCTTGAGAGTGCTCAATAACAAGTCAATAGCAGGATGAGGAAAACAAGTATTAGCCTCAACAAGAAACCACAGGTATTAGCAGCAAAGGAGGGGTTGGCATGTAATCTATAACCAATGATGAGCTTTTTTTTTGCAATATGTATGAGCTTAATTAAAACTACTATAAAAGTGTGTAAGCTGGATCAATAAATCTGAGATCGATGCTCATCAATCGGATGTGTGCTCGTCTCCCTTCACTTTCGTCACCAACCCATGCCCTAACACCTCAACTAAACCATGGCACTGAGTGCCACATCCAATCTTTTTTTAAACACATCCAGGAATGGTGACTCCACCACCTCCCCGGGCAGATGATTACAGTACTTTATCACTCTTTCCGTAAAAAACTTTTCCCTAACATCCAACCTAAATTTCCCTTGGTTCAGCTTAAGACTGTCGTCTTGTTCTGCTAGTTGCTGCCTGACACCTTCAGTTTCTTTAGAATTCCTGACTTTTTCTCAACACCTATAATCTATCCTTTTCTCTCTAAACTAGTATCTCTATCATATTCCGTCCTAATCACTGCAGAATCATCTGGATTGGCTTTCACTACATATGCATCACCTTTTCAGTCTATACAAATTATTGCAGCAAATTCCTCTTCCTTGGCTAGGCTGATCCCCCAACATTCCTTTCTGAAACCTTACATAACTTATACTTTCAAAATAAGACTTAACTGAAAAATACAGTCCACTAGAATCAGAAAATGCTCCTAAGTACAGTTGAAATAGTGAAACAGAAATATTTGAAATAATAACACTAGAACATAAGTAATACCTTATTGAAAATGTATTCTGATATAAACTATATCTAGTTTTCAAAAGTTTGAAGCAAAGCTTAAAGAGTTAACCCACAGTAAGCTTCATAGAAATCTTTACTAAGCCAAAGCACCATAGTAGCTTAATTTAAAAAGTTAGCACAATAATAGAAAAACCTTATAGTTTTCCCACAGGCAGATAGTAACAGGACAAGAGGGAATAATTTTAAACTAAAAGAGGAGAAAGTACACAAAGATAAGCTTTAAAATTCATGTTAAGTGCCCAATATTTGAATGTTTTGTTGAAACACTGCATTTTGGGGGTTTGGGGGAAGGCGGCATGTCTGAAAAAAAAAGCAAATGTATTCCAAGGTACATTATAAGTAGAAGTGATATTAATGCAATTATTATGCATTATGAGTTGAGTCTGTATACCAGGAAATATTATTAGTTAAATGTATGAGACAGTTAACCAGTATTGCAAAGAACATGCTGTATTGGGTTTGCATGGACTGTTTTTTGGTTGGGGGGGGCACAGAGGTGGTTTCTGTGAGAAGCTGCCAGAAGCTTCCACAATGTCTGGCAGAGCCAATCCCTTGGGGCTCCAAAGATGGACATGCCACTGGTCAAGGCTGGGCTAATTAGAAATCGTAGTAACACCTCTGTGATAACATATTTAAGAAGAAAGCAACAAAGCTTGTGGCGCAGTTGTAATTTTCATCCAGAGAAGAGTGGAATGACAACATGTGAGAAGAGCAATTATGCAGACACCAAGGTCAGTGAAGAAGGATGGGGAGGAGGTGGTCCAGGCACCAGAGCCAAGATTCCTCTGCACCCTATAGTGAAGAGCATGGTGAAGCAGGCTGTCCCCCTGCAGCCCATGGAAGACCACGGTGTCACAGACATCTTTTGTGAAAAATCCTTTCTTTAGGATTTTTCCTTCTGGGAAGCTGAGGCCCCAGAAAAAGAATGTAAACAATGGTTATCTGCTGCTGTGGAATGCAACAGGTGCACCTGTGATTGGCCCATGTTGCATGTTTACAATTAAGGGCCAATCAAAGACCGAGCTCTCTGGGGGACAGAATGAGAGAGAGCTCCTTTGTTTATTCATTCTTTTTCTATTCTTAGCTTAGCAGCTTCTGAGACTTTTCTCTCTATTCCTTTTAGTATAGTCTTTATGTAATATATATCGTAAAATAATAAATCCAGCCTTCTGAACATGGAGTCAAGATTCTCGTCTCCTCTTCACCCTGAAAAACCCTTGCAAGCCCTGTAACACCACGGTGAGGCAAAGATCCACCTGCAACCCATAGAAGAGCCCCATGCCACCTGGGAGGAAACTGTGATCCTATGGGAGACCTGTCGAGGGAGGAGCCCTGCTCCCAGGATGGACCTGTCTGTCCTTGATGGACTGCACTCCATGGAAGAGTGACCCGCACTGCAGCAGTTTGAGGGGTACTGTTGCCTGTGGGTTGGACTCACTGCAGCAGTTCGCAGAGAGCTGTTGCTTGTGAGATGAACTCACGTCAGAGAAGTTCACAGAGAACTGTCTCCCATGGGAGGGACCCCACAATGCAGCAGGGGAATGACTCCTCTCCCTGAGCAGCAGAAGCCTCGGGTGATGAACTGACCATAACCACCATTCCCTGTCTCCTTATGCTGCTGGGGTAGGCAGTAGAGCTGGGAAGGCGAGAGGGGTGGGGAGAATGTGTTTTTAAAGGTTAATTTTACTTCTCATTATCCCGCCCTGATTTTGTTAGCAATAAATTCACTTTGTATCTCTAAGGTGAGCCTGTTTTGACCATGATGGTATTTGATGAGTGATCTCTCCCAGTCCTTATCTCAGCACATGAACCCTTTGCTAAATTTTATCTCCTCTGTCCAGCTGCAGATAGGAGTGAGTGAGCGGCTTTTGTGGGTGCCTGGCATTCTGCCAGCATTAACCCACAACACATGCAGAAAAAAAATTGTAGTATATGGTAGAGATAATTCATGCTCTAGAAGTAGATATATATGTGTATAAAATATTGTAAAGATCCAAAGTTATGTTTCTGACCACTCTGGCTGGGAACAGAGTTCTATTCTTATTGTAACCAGTTCCTGGACAGCGTTAAGATAACATCAGGTCTGTTACCATATGAATGGGACGATCCCCCCGGGCTATTAAAGAGGATTTCCTCTGGCTCCTACACCTGGGAGATAGCATCTGGACTTTCCTGGAATGGAATGTCTCCAGGAGCTCACATGACCTGCACCTGCACCTGGGCATGATTTCATCGAGGTACTCAAGAACTGGTATCATTCCATTACATGCGAATGCAGCTTCTGCCTGGACACTCAGACATTCGTCTGCATCTCCGGATTTGTCTTTGTCCGTTCCTACACCTGTATGGATTCAACTCTACATGTGAAGACACACAAAGAAATATGTGGTCATCCCTGCCCCAGGCAGAATAAACTGTATATAAGCTGGCCACTGGAAGCACTCAGGGTGTACCTCAGGGGAAACGCTGTCTCTCTGTCAGCCGGAACCCTAGGTCACCCAGCGTTTGTACCCGGGTCTGACGCTGTCTTGGTTGTGGTGGTTTTTCTTTTTTTTTGAAATCTGTATTTTTGTTATTGATCTAATAAATATTTGTTGAATTTTTCATAATTTTTGCTACTGATTTGATAATTTAAAACAAAAATCACCTTAAATTTTAAGACTAAACCTAACACAATGCTAGAAATTTGTTTCGACAACAGTGATTCACTAGTACAGAAACAGACTTAGATAATTTAACAAGATATTCTCAGTTTTAATATTGTTGATTTTGAAACTGTAAAGCCAAGTTATATGAAAAAAGAACATCAGATTTCACCCAAATAACCTGCAACAGTGACAGCTGAATGGAGGGAAAGTGGAGAGGGAGATGATGATCTCTTCTCCTTGGTATCCTGTGACAGGATGAGTAGGAATAGTTTAAAGCTGCATGAGAAAAGGTTCAGACTAGATATTAGAAAACATTTCTTTACTGAGTGGGTGGTCAAACACTGGAACAGGTTTCCTAGAAATGTGGTTGATGCCCCAAGCCTGTCAGTGTTTGAGAGGTATTTGGACAATGCCCTTAATATTATGCTTTTGGTCAGCCCTGAAGTGGTCAGGTAGTTGAAGTAGACAGTCATTGTAGATCCCTTCTAACTGGAACAAAGAATTTTTTTTAAAAAAGGAAAAAGCTAAATTACACATACTAAAGGAGTCTTGAACAAAAGTCATGGCTTTTCACATTCAGTTCCTGTTTTCCAACTCCTGTTTCCCTCCTCGATCTCCCCATGCAGCACACCCTCCAATGTTGGTGGGGCTGCATAGGTAATTAATCATGTGACAGAAGTGAGTGCTGAGCTGGCTGCTTCAGAAGCCCCTTTAATTCCCTGACAAATCCAAATTATGCATTACTTACTGTAGTATATGGTAGAGATAATTCATGCTATTAATGTATAAAATATTGTAAGATCCAAACTATGTCTTTTGACCACCCTGGTCAGGAGTAGTGTCTTATTCATAATACATCTAGTTCCTGGACTACTTAAGATAACATCGGGTTCTTTAACGTAAGAATAGAAGCTTCCAGGGTGATAATCACCGGCTTCCCTGGGTCAACAGGACCACTCAAGAGTGATTATCGCCTCGAAGATTACATCTACCATGGCGCCACCCTGATACATGTGAATGCTACCTTCCCCAAAGTTTTCTGACATCATCTAGACAACTGGACTGGATCTTTGTCCAACTCTGCAGCATGTAAAGCCTCGGTTCTGAATGTGAAGAGACACAAAGAACATTCGGTCATCTCTGCCTCGGGCGGAATAAACTGTATAAGAACTCGCTGCACAAAGCAGCATTCGTGAACTGAGGGGAAGACTGACATTTTGGAGGTCAGATCCAGGTTCACCCAGCATCGATCCCGGGCTCGACGCTGACTCTTTGGCTGTGGTGGTTTTTGACGACGGAAATTCGGTCTTGCAGACAAATTAATAAATCTTTGCTAAATTTTCTTATAAGTTTGGCTCTCGATTTGATAATTTATAACACTTACAGTTTTACTTCACATGTCTTTCTGCATTTGCTCAAGAACCTGCAGGGAGATCAGCTTAGAAGTACAAAATTACATTGCTTTTGAATTTTATATCTATATTGAATTTATTTTAAAAATCCATATTCCTTTCAAAGGAATAAATGTGAATATTCAGTAACTCAAATGAATGTAATTTTTATGAGATATTGCACATATTTCATAGTAATCTACTTATAGAATCATGCATATATATTTCTGGTGTTTGACAAATATTCTAGTTCAAGAAATAAACTCTGAAAACTGCATGTCTGCTTATGTAGATATTTTAGTTCCATCAAAATAAAATTGAATAAAACAGTGAAAAGGAATTGGTTTTGCAGCCTTGTACAAAATCAGTTATTTACTACACGTGTTGAAATGCATCATTCTGTCTTGCCAGGCTTTTTTGTTTTCCCAGAATTAACAGACACCTACCTGTTGCTGAACCGGTACCTGCTGTACAACCTGTGTGGGCACTGCTGCCTGGCCAGCCACAGATGCTTGTAAAGTCACAGTCGAACCTGTGTCTGATCCAGACTCTGATGTCTGCATCGTGGTCTCTGAATAAAATTAAAATGTAAAATTAAAAGTTCAGCGCAAACTTCTTTGCTTTTTGTCATTTATTCAGATCTTAAAAGAAGTATATTCACTCAAAATCAAATCAGGGGATTAGCTAAAGATTGTGTCACGTACTATTACAGAAGTACACAGACATATTATTTTTCATTTTTTAAAATGCTGCTTTGGCCTAAAATATTAGAAAATTCATATTCTATATTTTATATTCTATATTCTATATTCTATGTGCTATATTATTACTTTGTCTAATCTAAGGTCTGCTTAGAGCTTGCAGCACATCAAGAAGAGAATAAGCTTTGGACTTCATTATTTTTTTCTAACAGTTTACAGTCTGCTTTGTAATAGCAAATAGATTTATCAAGTCAGAAGCAAGGTGCACACAAACCTATTTACTGCTTTAAAGAACTTTTAGAAAAACATCTGTTCACAGCCCTGATTCTTCTCTAACTACACTTGTATACATAATCTGCAACTATTATTAAATTTTGAGAGGAGACTCAAAACCTTTTACCATATTAAGACAACACGCTTTAAGCTACCTATATGTACAAAAATAATTAATTCTAAAAGCTGCACATATAAATGTTTACTTCTTAATTAAGCATGCCTTCACAAAAAGACTTGCAATCATCAACGCAAAAAAAATGAATTATGGAAATATTTCAAACTAAGTCATCACAATTCTTAAAAACAAAAATAGTAATTTATGTAGTAATCACAGTACAAGTACATTTTAGTACCTTCAATATCATCAGCTTTCAGAAAGAACGAACATACACTGAATAAAGTATAGTGCAAGAACACAATGGGTAAAATATGCAACACCAGAAAAAAAAATCTCTTTTCATTTTCTTCCCTGAAACAGTTCAAATTCTTATGTACTAAAATATTAAAAGTTTTCTCTTACCTTGCTTGCCCTCAAAATATCTTATTTAATAATGCAAATCAATAGAAACTTTTCTCACTTATTTATGTGACTTCAGGAACAACTCATTAAAATCAGAAATAAGTCAAAGTCCTGCCATCAGCTTGTAAATGACTACACATTCTTCAAAGCTGTCCTTCCTCTGGTTTACTGAGTTGCACTATAAATTTTTCATATTCTAATGCTGAGTTAAAGCTCTGGTAGGTGATAGAATGAGGGGCTTCAACCTGAAAAGAACCTGGAAAGCATTTTAAAGGTGAAAAAGTGACTCAAGTAAGCTTTTTTTAGCAGATAGTGTCAATATAATCACTAGGATTATAAACAGGTATTTTACCCCCACATGAGGTTGGGGCACTGACATTTTTAAGAGGACTATTCAAAATTTGGATACAGCACAGAAATGTTCCAACAGTTAAGGAAAATGCCTTATGTTATAAGTAGAAAAAGCTGCCAATTTTTTTTAAAAGGTTGTAGAGTGAACAGGTTGGACCAATTGCTGCCAGTGTGGAGTTCTAACTGTTTGGTATTCTAATCACCAGTCGTTTTCGTTAACTACCTGTCCTTCATGGTTAAGAATTCCACCTTTTGTCGAGTGACACCCTGCTGCTGCCTAGAAGATGACACCCAGATGGTGGAGGGGAAGGGACATCAAGTCAACATGCAAATGACATCGGATCCAGCATGCAGCGGGAGAGACCCCTCACCAAACCTAGCCAAAAACCCCGAAAACAACGAGCCAACACAAAATTGACGAATCAAAGTGATGACTAGACGTGAGGAACAAAGTCCAGAGCCTGCAGAGACGCTGAGACCCTTTTTTGCCCCTCGCCCTAGCCAAGGAGGACCTCGGCCAGAGCCAGGACCCTGGAGGTCAATGGGAAAGAGCAAGGGATTTTCCCGATGCTCTCGTGAGGATGGAATCCCCAGCTCTGCCCACAGACCAGCGAACAAAGCTGCACACTTCCTCCTCCACCGAGTCACTACTGGGAGCAGCAGCGGCGTGAGCACAGACTCATCGGTTCTTCCCCCCAGAGATGATCACTTTTAATAAAGGCATTAAAAAGGAGAAAAGCCTCCTGCCCGTGTTTATTTCACCTTACAAAGAAAACCTATTCAGATTATCATAAAGAAGACTGAAGATTACTTACTCTGTTGGGTTTGTGTGGCCAGGTTTGGCGAGTTGGGGGGGGGGGGGGGCTACAGGGGTAGCTTCTGAGGGAAGCTGCTAGAAGCTTCCTCCATGTCTGACAGAGCCAAAGCCAGACAGCTCCAAGACGGACCCACCACTGGCCAAGGCTGAGACAATCAGTGATGGTAATAACACATTTGTTATAATATGTTCAAGAAGGGAAAAAAAAAGGTATTGCATAAAAATAATTGCAGTTCAGAAAAGAGTGGAGTGAGAACAAGTGAGAGAAGAAACTCTGCAGGCACAAAGGACAGGGATGAAGGAGGGGGAGATGCTCCAGGTGCCAGAGCTGAGATTCCTCTGCAGCCTGTGGTGAAGACCATGGTGAAACGGCTGTGCCCCTGCAACCCATGAAAGAGCCCCACATTGGAGCAGGTGGATTCCTGAGAGGAGGCTGTTACCCTGTGGGAGGCCCGTGCTGGAGCAGGGTCCTGGCAGGGACCTGCAGACCCATGGAGAGGAGCCCACACTGGACTGGGTTTGCCTGTAGTACTTGTGACCCTGTGGGGGACCCACAGTGGAGCAGGCTGTGCCTGAAGAACTGCACCCCATGGAAAGGGATCCATACTGGAGCAGTACCTGAAGGACTGTAACCTGTGAGAAGGACTCATGTTGGAGATGTTTGTGGAGGACTGTCTCCCATGGGAAGGACCCCATGCTGGAGCAGGGGAAGGACTCTGACTCCTTTCCCTGAGCAGCAGCAGGAACAACGCGCGATGAACTGACTGTAATCCCCATTCTCTGTCTCCCTGAGCTGCTGGGGAGGGAGAAGGTAGAGCCCAGGAAGGAGGGAGAGGTGGGGAGGAGGTGTTTTTAGGATTTGTTTTGCTTCCCATTGACCTGCTCTGATATCGATTGGTAATAAATTCAATTAATTTTCCCAAGTCAAGTCTGTTTTGCCTGTGATAGTAATCAACAAGTGATCTCTCCTGGTCCTTAACTCATGAGCCTTTCATTATATTTTCTCTCCCCTGTCTAGTTGAAGAAGGGAGCAATAGAGCAGCTTTGGTGGGTACTTGGCATCCAGCCAGGGTCAAATGACCACACTTATACATAACAGGAATTAGAGTAATCTTCAGTTTTGCACAGAATTACAGAATTGTTTAGGTTGGAAGGAACCTTTTGAGATCATCTAGTCCAACCCTCCTGCTGAAAACAGAGTCACCTAGAACAAGTTGCCATGTCCAGTTGGGTTCTTAATACCTTCCAGGACAGACACTTCACAACATCTTTGTAAAACCTACTATAGTTCTTGACTAACTTCACAGTAAAAAAGTGTATTTGAGTGTTCAGATGGAATTTCCACGTTTTTTCCATTTGTGCCCATTGCCTCCTGTCCTGCCAATGAGCACCACTGAGAAGAGTCTTGCTCCCGCATCTTCGCTCCCACCCATTAGATATTTATGCACAGTGATAAGGTCCTCCCTGAGCCTTCTCTTTCCAAGCTGAATAGTCTCAGATCTCTCAGCCTCTCCTCATATGGGTAATGCTCCAGTACCTTAATCATCATTGTAGTCCTTTCCTGCCATTGCCCTTTCTTGTACAGAGGAGCCCAGAACTGAACATGTGGCCTCACTAGGACTGAGTAGAGAGGAAGGATCTACCTCAAATACTAGCAATGCTCTTCCTAATGCAGTCAGGGATACTCTTGGCCTCTTTTGTCATTAGGGTGCATTGCCGGCTCATGTTCAGCTTCTTCTCCATCAGGACACATTTTCTTCTCCCTGTCCTGGGGTGACGTTATGATGCTTGTATATCCCCATTCATCTGTTCTGTGCCTTTAAGACCGGCTCTGAAGAGTGGAAGTTTTGTTTGGGTTTCTCTTATCAGGACACAGAGACAAGCGGTACACAGGGCTGTTTTTTCACTTCCAGCTTCAGCTTGCTGCTTTTGCTTGCTTTCTTTTTCTGCTCTTGCTTCTGCTCTGCTTTCTGCCTCTGCTTATTAGCTAGTTCTAGCTAAACAGTCCACATTGCTTCCTGGACTGTTTCTCCTCTCCTGTTCCTGTGACCATCTCGAACCTGCTCCAGACTGGGACCCGGGAACACCGAAGGTTCGGCTGCAGTGGCTGGCCCAGCGCCGGAGGGACTGAGAACAGAGCAACCACCCCCCCCGAAAGAGACTTTCTGATTTTGCCATCTTTCTCAAAGCGGTGTCATTGGGTATTGTTCATTTTGTGTGCTGGGGGGTGCGGGGCCAGTCAAATAAACAGGTTCTTTCCACCTCTCTCCGAGGAATTTTTTCCCGAACCGGTTGGGGGAAGGGGCCGTGTGGGTTTCGCTTTCTGGAGGGGCCCTCCTTTGCAGATTCTTTAACAAATTTGCCCTAAACCAGAACAAATTTTTTGGCGCCCAAATGTGAGGCTCAAGAGAGAGAGTGGAAAAACCCTGTTTTGACTGCATTTTGGCTGCTATTACTCTGTGTTCGTTTAAATCAGCTAATAGCCATGCTTTTTGGATTCATAATGTCTGTTGGGGTGAAGGTTTGCATGCATTTCTGGTCCCTAGGGTTTTTTGAGATTTTAATACCTCTCTGGTCCCTAGGCTTATTTTCGTATCCAGAAATAGCTTTAGTATTGCCCCTAATACGTAGTTTTTACATCAGAGGGGCTGTGACCAGAATAGCTATCCTGCTGGGTTTGGTGGCAATAATGTGCAAGAAGTTTATAAACATGCTGGGGTCTGCTCCAGGTATGAATGGTTCATGGCTATGGTTATGCATCCAGTTTGTTGCAGGAGGAGCAGGAGGGAATGAGGTTTTTCAGCCTCTGCTTTCCTCCTTCTCCTATGAATCAGTTGCATCACTAGTGAAGGATGTTCAGTTTCCCCTCAATGTTAAAGAAACCATCTTCCTGGTATTCAGTCTGGTAACCTTCCTCTATACAGCCTGCTGCTTCTCTAGAATGAGGGCTGAGATTTCTAGACGGGCTGATGAGACCCCTGACTCAGGAGTAAACCCTGGTGTGGAAAATCCTCAGTGGTGTGGGAAATGGGAGGATATGGGCCAAATCCTGAAGGAATTCTCTGACCCTGTAGTGTGGGATTTTCCCCATGAACAAATTCAGAACCCAGCTGAGGTGGGGAAATATCTGAAAGAGAAGTACCAGGATGAGCCTAAGGAGAGGAAGGTCATTGCAGTGAGCTGGGCCCTGGCATATGCTTATCGCACACTGCTAGATACTCTAGGGCAGCAGACAGAGGCAGGGGGGCAGGGAGATAAATCAGCAACTGTCCCGGTGACTCAGGCTGCAGCTAACACTCCAGGCTTGAAGCCAGCATCTAAACCCATGGCTGTTGCTACCAGCACTAGAAGTGGGAAATGCACAGCCAAGACCAATCGACCAGTGGATGATGATGATGATGATGATGATGCAGGAGAAGGAACCTCAGTGCCTCCTGACGTAAAGTCAGGAGTCAAAGCAGCAGGTGCAAGATCAGATGCCAATACTGAGTCCTTCTCCCTGAAGGACCTTCGTGGCCTACGGAAGGATTACACTCGAAGGTCTGATGAATCCATAATTAGTTGGCTGGTCCGTCTCTGGGATGCTGCAGGCGAGGCTACCGTTTTGGATGGCACTGAAGCCAGGCATTTGGGATCCCTGTCACAGGATTCTGTCATAGACCAAGGAATGATGAGGGGGGCTAACTCTCACAGCCTCTGGGAATGGGTCCTAAGAAGTGTAGCAGAAAGATACCTGTGTGCAGACGATCTCTATATGCAGCAGACTCAGTGAAAGACAATAGAGCAAGGGATCCAACGCCTGAGAGAAATGGCCGTTCCTGAGATTATCTTCTCAGATGATGTAACAACTAGGAACCCAGACTTAGTACCATGCACGTCTGTGATGTGGCGAAAACTCGTACGACTCGGGCCACAAGAATATGCCTCTGCCCTAGCCATCATGAAGAGGGATGAGAGGGGTGAGACTGTGCTTGACATGGCAAGGAAGCTCCGAGCATATGCAGATGCTGTACAAGGCCCAACACATGCCAGAATCGCAGCGGTAGAAACACGTCTGCAGTACTTAGAGGATAAGATAGAGGAGAACCATAAGAAGCTTAGAGAGGAGATTAAAGAAGACCTTCTCCAAACTTCAGCAGTATAGATCCGAGGTTCTGGTATCCAAGGCAGACGTTTCCCAGATGGTGAGAGAAGATACACCCCACGAGCTGAGCTGTAGTTTTACCTGCGTGATTGTGGGGAAAACATGAGAAGGTGGGATAGGAAACCTACCGCTGTTCTGGCACGACGGGTGCGTGAACTGAAGGAAGCCACCAGGAGGAAAGCAGCTCCAGTTGCCCGTAGCCAAACGGCCAGGTATGATGATGATGACATGTCTGATCCCCTCGAAGGAACATCCAAAACATACACCCAGGGAAAGAATGATGACCAGGCTTAGAGGGGCCCTGCCTCTAGCCAGGTAGAGGCCAGGGAAAATCGTGTCTTCTGGTCTGTGTGGATTCGTTGGCCTGGCACATCGGAACCACAAGAGTATAAAGGTTTGGTCGACACTGGTGCGCAGTGCACGTTAATCCCATCAAGACATGTGGGGACAGAGTCTGTTTCTATTGCTGGTGTGACAGGGGGATCCCAGGATTTCACTTTGGTGGAAGCTGATGTGAGCCTAACGGGAAATGAGTGGGAGAAGCATCCTATTGTGACTGGCCCAGAGGCCCCATGTATTTTGGGCATAGACTACCTTCGAAGTGGGTACTTCAAAGACCCAAAAGGACTCAGATGGGCATTTGGAATAGCTGCTGTAGAGACAGATGGCATCCAGCAATTGAACACCTTGCCTGGGTTGTCTGAGAATCCATCTGCAGTAGGATGCCTGACGGGAGAAGAGCAACGAGTGCCAATTGCCACTTCCATAGTGCATCAACGGCAGTATAGAACCACTCGAGATGCTGTGATCCCCATCCATAAGATGATCCGAGAGCTGGAGAGCCAAGGGGTGGTCAGCAAGACCCACTCACCCTTCAACAGCCCCATTTGGCCTGTGTGAAAATCTGAAGGAGAATGGAGATTGACTGTGGACTATCGTGCATTGAATGAAGTGACTCCACCACTGAGTGCTGCCGTGCCAGACATATTAGAGCTCCAGTACGAGCTTGAGTCCAAGGCAGCAAGGTGGTACGCCACTATAGACATAGCCAATGCATTTTTCTCCATTCCTCTGGCAGCAGAATGCAGGCCTCAGTTTGCCTTCACATGGAGGGGAGTGCAGTACACCTGGAACCGATTGCCCCAGGGGTGGAAGCACAGCCCCACCATCTGCCATGGACTGATCCAGACTTCACTGGAAAAGGGTGAGGCTCCAGAACATCTGCAGTATATTGATGACATCATTGTGTGGGGGAACAATGCTGTGGAAGTGTTCGAGAAAGGGAAGGAAATTATCCAGATCCTCCTGGGAGCCGGTTTTGCCATTAAAAAGAGCAAAGTAAAGGGACCAGCTCGTGAGATTCAATTCCTGGGAGTGAAGTGGCAAGATGGACGGCGTCAGATTCCTACAGATGTCATCAACAAGATCACAGCAATGTCTCCACCCACCAATAAGAAAGAGACACAAGCTTTCTTGGGTGCAATAGGTTTTTGGAGGATTCATATTCCTGAGTACAGTCAGATCGTGAGCCCTCTCTACCTGGTCAGCCGCAAGAAGAAAAATTTCCAGTGGGGCCCTGAGCAGCAACAGGCCTTTGTCCAGATCAAGCAGGAGATTGCTCATGCAGTAGCCCTTGGCCCAGTCAGGACAGGACCAGAGGTGAAGAATGTGCTCTACTCTGCAGCCGGGAACCATGGCTTGTCCTGGAGCCTTTGGCAGAAGGTGCCTGAGGAGACTCGGGGTCGACCACTGGGATTTTGGAGTCGAAGCTACAGAGGGTCTGAAGCCAACTATACTCCAACAGAGAAAGAAATCCTGGCTGCCTATGAAGGAGTCCAGGCTGCTTCGGAGGTAATAGGCACTGAAGCACAACTCCTCCTGGCACCCTGACTACCCGTGCTGGGGTGGATGTTCAAAGGCAAGGTTCCTTCCACTCACCATGCCACCAGTGCTACATGGAGCAAGTGGATTGCTCTCATCACTCAGCGCGCCCGTATAGGTATACTGAATCGCCCTGGGATTTTGGAGGTCATTACAAATTGGCCCGAAGGTGAGAATTTTGGTGTCACAGATGAAGAGGAACAAGAACCAGTGACATGTGCTGAAGAGGCTCCTCCCTATAACCAACTGCCCCCAGAGGAAACACGCTATGCTCTTTTCACTGACGGTTCCTGTCGCATCGTAGGGATGAACCGGAAGTGGAAAGCAGCCGTATGGAGCCCCACACGACAGGTTGCACAAGCTACCGAAGGAGAAGGTGGATCAAGCCAATTTGCTGAACTCAAGGCTGTTCAACTGGCCCTAGACATTGCTGAGAGAGAGAAGTGGCCAAAGCTCTACCTCTACACTGATTCATGGATGGTAGCCAATGCTCTGTGGGGATGGCTGGAGAGGTGGAAAAAGGCTAACTGGCAGCGTAGAGGGAAACCAATTTGGGCTGCTGGTGAGTGGAAAAACATTGCTACCAGGGTAGGGAGGCTACTTGTGAAAGTCCGCCATGTAGATGCCCATGTACCCAAGAGTAGGGCCACCGAGGAGCACCAAAACAATGAGCAGGTAGACCAAGCTGCAAAGATAGGGGTGTCCAAAATAGACCTAGATTGGGAACATAAGGGAGAGTTATTCCTAGCTCGATGGGCCCATGATGCCTCAGGCCATCAGGGCAGAGATGCCACCTATAAGTGGGCACGAGACCGAGGGGTGGATCTAACCATGGACAGTATTTCTCAGGTTATCCATGACTGTGGGACGTGTGCTGCCATCAAGCAGGCCAAGCGAGTGAAGCCCCTCTGGTACGGTGGGCGGTGGTCCAAGTACAAGTATGGGGAGGCCTGGCAGATTGACTACATCACACTGCCCCAGACACGCCAGGGCAAGCGCTACGTGCTGACCATGGTGGAGGCCACCACTGGATGGTTGGAAACCTACCCTGTGTCTCATGCTACAGCCCGGAACACCATCCTGGGCCTGGAAAAGCAAGTTCTGTGGAGACATGGCACCCCTGAGAGGATCGAGTCAGACAATGGGACTCATTTCAAGAACAGCCTTATCAACACCTGGGCTAGGGAACATGGCATTGAGTGGGTGTACCATATTCCCTACCATGCACCAGCTGCAGGGAAAGTGGAGAGGTACAATGGACTACTAAAAACCCAGTTGAAAGCTTTGGGTGGGGGATCTTTCAAGAACTGGGAGCAGCATCTGGCAAAAGCCACCTGGTTAGCTAACACCCGAGGTTCCACCAACCGAGCAGGTCCTGCCCAGTCTGAGTCCCTGAATGTAATAGAAGGGGACAAAGTCCCAGTGGTACATATCAGAGGTTTGTTAGGGAAGACTGTGTGGATCAATTCTGCCTCGAGTACAGACAAACCCATTCGTGGGGTTGTCTTTGCTCAGGGACTAGGTTGCACGTGGTGGATAATGCAAAGGGATGGAACAACACGATGTGTACCTCAGGGAGATCTGATTGTGGGGTAAGAATGATATGGGGATAAGGGGTGGAATGTCCTGGGGTGACGTTATGATGCTTGTATATCCCCATTCATCTGTTCTGTGCCTTTAAGACCGGCTCTGAAGAGTGGAAGTTTTGTTTGGGTTTCTCTTATCAGGACACAGAGACAAGCGGTACACAGGGCTGTTTTTTCACTTCCAGCTTCAGCTTGCTGCTTTTGCTTGCTTTCTTTTTCTGCTCTTGCTTCTGCTCTGCTTTCTGCCTCTGCTTATTAGCTAGTTCTAGCTAAACAGTCCACATTGCTTCCTGGACTGTTTCTCCTCTCCTGTTCCTGTGACCATCTCGAACCTGCTCCAGACTGGGACCCGGGAACACCGAAGGTTCGGCTGCAGCGGCTGGCCCAGCGCCGGAGGGACTGAGAACAGAGCAACCACCCCCCCCCGAAAGAGACTTTCTGATTTTGCCATCTTTCTCAAAGCGGTGTCATTGGGTATTGTTCATTTTGTGTGCTGGGGGGTGCGGGGCCAGTCAAATAAACAGGTTCTTTCCACCTCTCTCCGAGGAATTTTTTCCCGAACCGGTTGGGGGGAGGGGCCGTGTGGGTTTCGCTTTCTGGAGGGGCCCTCCTTTGCAGATTCTTTAACAAATTTGCCCTAAACCAGAACACTCCCCAAAGCTACTTTCTAGGTAGTCATCCTGCAGCCTGTACTGGTGCATGGGGTAAATCCTCCCCAGATGCAGAACTCTGCATTCCCACCTGTTGAATATCATGAGATCCTTCTCTGCCAGTTCTTTAGAGTGTTAAGAGCTCTCTGAATGGCACAAGAGACATCTGGTCTATCAACAGCTCCTTCCAATTTCATGTCTGTTGCTGGGATCGTTCAGCCTGGAAAAGAGGACTCCAGGGAGATCTTATAGTGCCCTTTTTAACACTTAAAGAAGGCTTCTAAAAATATGGAGAGAGACTTTTTAACAAGGCCCCTAGTTTCGAGAAAAGGGGCAATGGTTTTCAAGTAATTTAGATGGGAAAGTTATTTAGATGATCTAGTGAAAGGTGCCCTTGTCCATGAGAGCAATTAGCTGATGATATCAAACTGGGGGGAGCTGCTGAATCTCTTGAGGGACAAGAGGTCATGCAGAGGGATCTGGATAGACTGGAGCAATCATCAATGGCATGAAAATTAAAAAGTCCAAATGCCAGATTCTGCACCTGTGACAGAGCAATGCCAGGCACAATTATAGATTGGGAGAGTGTAGGAATGTTCCCCCTGTTAACAGTGTGACCAAATTATCGTTTGTCACCTTAAAAAGAAAAAAATCCCAGAAGTTTCTCTCCTCAATTTGGTAAAAAGACACCTTATAGGGCCTAGGGGACTTCACCTCAAACCTAAGGATACCCAAATGGACAGAAATCAAAAAGTCCCACCTAAGCAATTCACTAGAAAGAGAACAAGGGAAATCATCACATTTGTGGAGTGTTTTTAGCAGGAGCAAGAACCTCTTTCCCCTAGCTTGGGTTTTCTCTGTAAAGAGCTTTGTTATTTTGACTTTCATTAAAACTTTTCTGTTTCCAAAACTACCTCAAAAGCCATCCTGCTAATTTTATGCCATTTGAGGTAGTTGGCTATAGTGGGTGTGATACGTTTTCTCTGAGAGCTCTTAAGACCTGGCTCAAGAAGAAAACAGATCAAGAAAGTAGTGGCTGGAGAGCAGCCTTGCAAAAGGGATCTGGGGGTGCTGGTTGACAGGAAGCTCAATATGAGTCAGCAGTGAGCCCTGGACACAAAGAAGACGAACCTCATCTTGGGGGGCATTGGGAACAACCTGACCATAAAGGGATTCCCTGCTCATGACAGCGGGGTTGGACCTTTAAAGGTCCCTTCCAACCCAAACCATATGATGATGATTCAGAGAGCTATAGCCTGTCCAACTACTGATGGCAGAACCCTCACTCACTCGTGTAGCTGACACCACAGGCCTCAGGCTGCCTACACCCCCCAGTCTGACTCCAGTAGCTGGGCACCAAATTTCACTCACACAAACACAGGTCTCACCAGCTGCTGGCACCTGTTCCTTGCAGCACACATACTGTCCTAGTTCCAGCTGGGATAGAATTCATTTTCTTCTCAGGAGCTGGTACAGCACTGTCTTTTGGATTCAGTATGAGAATGATGCTGATAACAGATGTTTTGGATGTTGCTGAGCAGTGCTTAGCCTGAGTCAAAGGCTTTTCAGCGTCTCATGCTCTGCCAGGGAAGAGATGCACAAGAAGATGGGAGAAGCATACTCCAGGCAGCTGACCTGAACCGCCCAAAGGGATAGTCTGTGTTATGAACAAAAATTCGGTTAATATTTTTTTGTGAGAAAGAGTTACAGGGAGGCAGCCAGATCTCTGTCCCTGCCAGGGTTCTGCGTGCTTTGTCATTGTAATCACGGGTCATTGTAGCTTATCGCCCCTTTTGTATTAGTAAAAGCCCTGGCTAGGGCAAGGTAATGGCCCTTCCCCGAGGCTAAGGTGTACTCTTCCCAGCATAGGGAAGACACCTGAGAGGGTGGGGGGGGTTATGCAAAGTGACTCCAAGACCAGCATGCTTTTTGGGACCCCGACTCCAGAGGCACAGAGAAAACCCCAAAACCAACGAGCCAAATAAGAGTTGAGAGACTAAAGTGATGTCTGGACGTGAGGAGCCGAGTGCTGAGCCTGCAGAGATGCTGAACACCTTCAGAGCCCCTCTCGCCCTGAGCAGAGAGTCGTCCCGATGCCGGGACCGGGCGGGACAGAGCCAGGGAAAGTAAGATCTGACGGGGGACACCACGCCCTAAAGGCTCCCACGAGGACCGGATCCCCCGGCTCTGCCCCTAGTGGACAGAGCTGTGCATATCCTCCTCCTCTGAGTCGCCCTGGGAGACACGACGGGAAATGCAGCCCTGCTGAGCTGCCCAATTGTGGTGGTTTGACCAGGAAGGAGTGGGAATTCTGGGATGCTGTGGTCAAACCAATGGATGTTCTGAGTTTGATACTGACACCTGGTGCAGCCAGTGGGGTTTGGACACACCTCCGAGAAGACACAGGGGTTAAAAGCAGGGCTCTGGCCCTGGGAGGCTCTCTTGGGACGTCGCGGCGAAGAGGTCAGATCACCCTCCCCTGTCCAGCCGCTGCTGCTGGGCGGGGGAGGGGCAGCCACGTGGTAGGCCCGGGGCCTGGACAGAGATGGGAGGTGAGGAGGCCTCGAGGATGGAAGGGTGGAAGACCCCAGGGAGTCAGCCCTCGGGCAGCCATTCCCCCCCCCCCCCCCCCCCAGGAGGGAGAGAGAGAGAGAGCCGGCGACACCGAATGTGATAGCAGCTGGCCCAGGAGGAGAAGGGGGGGGGGAAGAGTGCCCGGCTGGAGCGGCAGCGTGTGGGCAGCGTGTGTGGGAGTGCCGCAGCTCCAGGACAGAGACTGAAAGTTTTAACCCCTTTCTTTCATGATTGGGGCCTTGCAAAAATGCTAATCCTCCTCGAAGCTGAATAAGAAGGGAGATAAGAGATGAGATGAGACAAGGACCTGGCCCGAAGAACGTGGAGATGATTGAATGGGGGGAGATGATTTGGAGTGGCCTTTTGGCTGGACTTTTCTTGTGGCCATGGACTCTGTTCCTGTGACACAGAGACTGCACTTAGGGGGAAGCAGTGGCTCAGAACCAGGAGGGTTCATCGTGAGGACCCCCCGGCCCCAGGGGGTTGGAAAAATATGGGGGGGACAGATGTCCCAAAGCAGAGACTGTGCCTTTTTGGAGTGAGACAAGGCATCCTTGAAAGACAACCCTAAAAGCAGCTCTGGTCCATGCGCAGTGGTGAGAGCACTGGGCATGGAAGGAAGATGTCACAAGCGGCAAAAGGACTTTTTTCCGGGCGGTGCCGAAGTGACAGGGAAGCACACGAGGTTTCAGTGTGTTTCCAGGGGAAGCCTATGGAACAAGAAGGACTCCTTTCCTCTTCATGAACTGAAGTTTGAGTATACTAAAGTGTCGTGCCAGGCTGGGCAGTTGGTGTTTTGGGAGAATGTATCGGATTGGGAAAGTCAGGTAGTGGGGAGGAGGAAAGTGGTTTTTGTAAGGTTTTCAATTTTATTTTTTTTTTTTCTCTTTTCCTTATAGTTTTTCCCTATTTTCCTGTAGTTCAGGTAATAAAGTGTTCTTTATGTTTAAGCTAAAGCCTGTTTTGCTTATTCCTGGTCACATCTCACAGCAGACACCAGGGTGAGGGCATTTTCATGGGGGGCACTGGCTCTGTGCCAGGCTCAAACCATGACACCAATCCTGAGCTGATCACTTTTAATAAAGGCATTAAAAAGGAGAAGAAGTCTCCTGGCCCTGTTTTATTTCAGTCTGTATGATAGAACATCATGATCAGTGAATAAACTGGGGGGAATTAGCCAGAAGGGGCCACTTGCTGCTCAGTCAGTGGGTGGTGAGCATTTGTATTGTGCATCATTTCTTTTTCTTGGGTTTTACCTTCATCTCTCCCTCTCATTTTTATTAAAACTATTAGCAGTAGCATTATTATTACCATATTACCATCATTATTATTATTATATTTTGCTTTGTTTCAATTATTACACTGTTCTTATCTCAATCTATGAGTTTAATTTTCTTTCCTGATTCTCCTTCCCATCACAATGGGAATAGGGGCAAAGGGAAGTGAGTGAGCAGCTGTGTGTGGTATTCAGTTGCCAATTGGGCAACACATACACAGAAGACAGAGAGTGAGATTAAGCAGGGCGATAGTTAAGAAAACATTTTAAAAGAAAATATAAGAAAATAGGACATTCTGCAGTGATCAGGCACAGGGCTCAGCCAGACAAGCATACTGACTGTCTCCATTTTACCTGTGACTGGAAACTTTTATCCCCCTTTCTGTCTATCCCCCCTCTTTGTCTCTCCCTGCTTCCTCTTTCCCCTGTAATTCCCTTTATCAGTTTGTATAGTTCTATCAATTCCTGCCTCCATCCCAGTTTGATGTCTGGGATCCCTCCTGGTTTAGCATCTTATCAGTTGCAAAGTCCATGTTGATCTTCCTGAAAGTGGTGCCTGTAGTTTCTTGACAGTCCATTAATTAGTGTGACTGGAGAGGTTTGTTTCTTGTCATTGTCTCCCATTGTAGTGGAGAGCCAGGTGAACCCATGTAGTGGTTTAGGAATGGTACTCCCCAATTTAGTGTTCCCACTGAGACTCTCCAAACCACACTGCTGCTCATTTACTCCCCCTCCTCCCCCTCCCCATGGCCGGCTGGAGAGGAGAATTGGAGGCACAAAAGGTAAAGATCATTGTTGAGAGAGGAACAATTTACTGGAAACAGCAACCATATTAATAACAAAGTTATGCAAAAAGAGAGAATGATTCATATGCAAATAATGCTCACCATGGAGCCAGCAACAATAAACCACACCAATCATCTTCCCCTCACCACTTTTTCTCCACCAGAAGGAACCCCTTCTACCTGGAATAAAGAGCCCCTTCCCCCTGCTCCCAGCAATGAGGTGGTATTGAATAACTCACATGCACCCCACCCCAGCCACTGCAAAAAATTAACCCTGTCCTGGTTGGAACCAGAACAAGAAAACATGGAAACCCCCTGACAATAGATAATATCAAATCACTCTCTCTGCCAAACTACGTCGACCTAGGAAGAGACTCCCTTCCTCCCACCCCGATAATGACATGAGGTAGTATAGAATAACCTCCAGGTCCTAGCCATGCCACTCCTGGCCAGAACCAGGACAACCTGGAACCTTGTCAAGTAGCTAGTCAAAGGTCTGTTGAACAGGAAGGCTGGAAGCTGATCACTGTCCATACTCGAAGGGAGGCTCCTCTGCCTGAAAACTTGACAATGACAAGTAGGACTGGCACTTTTTACAACAGGTATGAAGCCCTGGAACCAGGACAGTACACTGATGAGGTGGAGGAAGGTCCTTCTGGGATAGAGGGGCCACCTAGGGCAACACAATCTACCCCCTGCATCATGACCACTGTAATATATGGTAGGGATTGTAATGGGTTTAAACTTTAAGTTTGTTCATCAAAGCTGACAAAGTTGCACCACCTCAATTTGTTTGCTTAAGTAAATTTCCAGACTTAAAAGGATAAGGAAGGTGAAACCAAAGACAATGTGTTTCACAAACATTTGTTTATCTGTTTAGTAAACTGTTAATATGGGTGGGGGGTTTGCTATGATTGATAGCACAGTATCAGCTTATCCACTCAGTAAACCTAAGATTACAGGAACTCAGCAGATTGAGCCTAAAATTCCAGGAATCAGACAAAGGAAAATACCAATCTTCATCTTCAGACCTCTGGGGGGTGGACTATGACCACCTAGACACAAAAGAAGAATACGCAGAGTACTACACACCAACCCGGAAACAGGACTGTATAAGAACTCCACGAAATATCAGAAGAGTGCGGCAGTGGTAGAGCGGAGACTCTCCTGTCGCCCAGCGCGCCTGGGGCGCTGACTTTGCCTATTATCGCTTGCTGTATCAATTAATAAATTTCATTTTATTTGGACTTATTAGTCGGTGATTAATTCCCCACCACAACTAACCTATAACAGGGATAATTCATGCTATTAATGTATGGTATAAAATACTGTGAAATCCAAACCATGTCTTTTGACCACCCCGGCCAGGAGCAGCTGTCTTATTTAGATTCAACTAGTTCCCAGACACAAGTTAAGATAATGATTGACGCCTTAACGTAAGAATAGAAGCTTCCAGGACGATGATCATTGGTTTCGTTGTCTGGAGCCATCCAAGAGCGATTCTCTATTCTCTCGCCTTGCCGATTGCATCTATCAAGATAGTCAATGGCGCCACCCTGATACATCGGAATACACAGCTCCTCCAAAGCCGATTGACAACGAAGGCACATGTGGACTTGGCCCTTGTCCACCTCTGCACATGGAAAGCAACAGCAATGCACATGAAGAGACACAAAGGAAATTTGGTCATCTTTGCCTTGGGCAGAATAAACTGTATAAAAACTTGCCATGTGAGGCAGCGAGTGTGAACCAAGGGGGAGACTCTGACACTCTGGAGGTCAGATCCAGGTTCACCCGGCATCGACCCCGGGCTCGACGCTCTATCTTTGGCTGTGGTGGTTTCAAAGACCAAACTTCGGTCTCGCAGACAAATTAATAAATCTTTGCTAAATTTTTGATAATTTTGGCTCACGATTTGATCATTTATAACAACCACCTCTGTTAAGAGAAGAAAGGTAGTTGTCATACATAACTCCCTTCTAAGAGGAACAGAGGGCCCCATATGCAGACCAGACACAACCCACAGGGAAGTCTGCTGTCTCCCAAGGGCTCGGGTAAGGAAAATTACTGGAAAACTCTCCAGTCTAATAAGGTCCTCTGATTATTACCTGTTATAGTTTCTTCAAGTCAGTAATGATAACAGAGAGAAGTCCAAGGTCAGTCAAAAGGGATTTCAGGGCCTAGGGACAACTCAACTAGTTCAAAGACTGGGAGCAAAGGTAGGATTTTCCTTGATCCTTCCAGTAGCAAGGTATAATATAGAAAGGAACAGGCAGATCCATCAGATCAACACATGGCTCCCAGGCTGGTGTCATTGGAAAAACATTGGGTTTTATGACCATAGGGTGATTACTCAACACCTGATCTACTGACACCTGATGAGATGCACGTATCTCAGAGGGGAAAAATTGTTCTAGCACAGGAACTAGTGAGGCATTAAACTAGATTGGAAGGGGAAAGGGATGAAACCAGGCTTGCCAGGGATAGACAGTGGGACAGTGTGCCAAAACATGACGAGGTGAGCACTAGTGGGATCCCTCAATCGACCAATTGGCTCCATAAGGTATCAGCTACAATAAACCACACCTGAAGTGTTTCTATACCAACGCATGAGGAACAAACAAGATGGGCTCAAAGCTTTGGCCTTGTGTTGATTTGATTTGGCACAGTCTGGTTTTTGGTAGCTGGGGGGGGGCACAGAAGTGGCTTCTGTGAGAAGCTGCTAGAAGGTTCCACCATGTCGGACAGAGCCAATCTCTGATGGCTCTGAAGATAGACATGCTGCTGGCCCAGTTAGCGAGGTTGGTAACACCTCTGTGATGAAATATTTAAGAAGAAAATCAAAACAGCGTGTGCATGTTTTTTTTTCCCAGGGGTGGCGAGGCACTGCCACCTGGGCCATCCCAGCACAGCCTGCAGTAATGGGCTGCTGCAGCTGCCACCATCCTGGCGTGGCCTGCGGTGACCCTTGCCTGCCTGGCTGCACCTAGCCAGCCGTGCTGCGGTCAGAAAGGCAGGGGCGGCAGGGGCTGCTTCTCCTTCCCAGCACCCCACATGAAGAGAGGTGTTAACTAGTGCCAGTGCCATGGCAGCTGCCACTACCCACTTGGTGGCAGTGGGGCCACATGGTTGGCAGCAAAAACATGGTGAGCAACTCTCCAGTGTGAAACCTAGACAAAATCAACCTCTCGGTGCTGAGGGATGCTGTAGGAATCTTTGAATTACTAGAACTTTTTGGCAATGGTACCTAAGAGCAGCAGATTTTCTTACAGCCAGAGAAGAAGAGAAAGTGAAGACATGAGGAAAAACAACATAACAGCACCAAGATCAGTGGAAAAGAAAGAGGGGGAAGAAATGCTCCAAGTGTCAGAGCCAAGATACCTCTGCAAACCATAATGAAGACCATGGTGAAATAAACTATCCCCCATAATCCATTAAGTCCATGGGGGATGCAGAAATTCACTCACAGCCCATGAGAGAAGTGCTCATGCCAGAGCGGGTAGATGCTAGAGAAAGCTGTGATCCAGTAGGAAACCCAAACAGAGAGAGAGAGAGAGACCCTGCTTCCAGGGATAGAGAGCCCTTGCTCCCAAACTAGCGCAGCCTATCCTTAAAAGACTGCACCCTGTGGATGAGTGACCCATGCCACAACAGTTTTGGAAAAACTGTTTGCCCATGGGAGGGAAGCCATGGTATACCAGAGAAAAGACTCCCCTCCCTGAGCGAACAAAAAGAAAATATCGAATGACAAACTAACCAAAAGCCCCATGCACTGTCTCCCTGCACTGTCAGTGAGAAAGAGAGAGGGGCTAGGAGGGAAAAAAAGTGTTTTAAAAAGCTTATTTTACTTCTCATTATCCTCCTCTGACTGTTAATAATAAACTTACCTTATACCTTTAAATTTGAACCTCCTTTGCCCCTGAAGTGTTTTTCTCCCAGTCCTTATCTCAACTCATGAGCCCTTTGTTAACTTTTTTTTTTCCCTCTCTCCTGCCCAACCAAAACAGAAGAGAATGAACAAATGACTTTTGTAGGTGCCTAGCATTTGATCAATAACAAGCCACGACAGCCCAGACCCAGAGATTTTACATCCTTGGCATAAGTGAAAGCTGGTGTGATGAGCCCTGTGACTGGAGTGCCATGTTGGACAGTTACAGGCACTTCAGGAGGGATAGGCAGGGCAGGCAAGGCAGGGGGGAGAGGGTGGAATTGTATGTATTAGAGGGGGTGGGACATATGGAGCTTACAGATGACAATAGTGCAGTTGAGAGCATCTGGGTAAGGATTAAGGGACAACCAATGCAGATGTGGAGAGATAGCTACGTGACAAAGGGCACATAGACATGCTCTGAGTAGCTGACCAAAAATTGGAAAAATACCGGACCCAGCTAATCTGACTCCCTGCACCTGCAAAAACACTGTAGCCTTGAAGCATATTACGATAACAAGACGCTGTAGTTGAGAGAGAGACATGAGAAAAAGAAGATGTAAGTCATAAGGAATGAGGAAGTAAGAGAGGAGCTGATATCTATAGTGTAACCAATAGATTGTTTAGCTTACAGAATATGTATGAGCTTATTACTTGTTGTGCATAAATGTCTGGTGCTCTCATCAATAAACGAAGCTTGCTGATCACTCATATTGAGCATCCGAGTTCTCCCTCACTGCGACAAGCAGATGTCATTGTGGGAGTCTAGTATAGATCTCCTAGCCAGGACAATGAATACCAATGAATTATCCTTTGAGGAACTAAGAAACCTCTAAATCAACTGCCCTTGTCTTTATGAAGGAATTCAACATGCTTTATGTTAACTGGGAACACCACATAGATGATACAAACAAGTCCAGAAGATTCCTAAGAAACCTGGATGACAAATTTATGGAACAAGTACTAAGAGAGCTGAATAGGAAAGATGCCCGCCTTGATTTGTTGCTTGTCAACAGAGAGGGTCTTGTGAGAGAAGTGGAGATTGGCAGCTGTCTTGGCCACAGCAACCACAAAGCAATCAAGTTTAAAATCTCTGTTGACAGAAGGAAAAGTGCCAGCAAAACCTCAACTCTGGACATGACGAGAGCAGACTTCAGGCTGCTCAGGGAATTAGTGAGTAAGGTCCCCATGGAAAATGCTTTTGAAGGTGCTGGGTCCATCGGTGCTGGTCACTTTTAAACACCACCTGTTAAGGGCACAGAGGCAGGCAATTCCCAAATGTCAGAAGTCAAGCAGGTCAGGCAGAATGCTTGGTTGGCTGAGCAGGGAACTTCCTCTGGAACTAAGGCCAAAAAGTAAGGTATATGCCAAGTGGAAGCAACATCAGGTGACATGGGAAGAATAAAAGGGGGATGTTCACCACTGTAGGGAGATATGTGCAACCAAAGCTCAGTTGGAGTCGAAGCTGCCAGAACTGTGGGGGACAATAAATGTTTTTTTTTAAATGCATTAGCGGCAATAGGCAGTGCAGAAATTACATCAGCCCATTACAGGATGAGGACGATCACCTCACAAACAGGGACATGGACAAGACAGATATGTTTAATGCTTTCTTTGCCTCTGTCTACAACACCAATGATAGACTAACAGGGTCCTAGTTCCCTGAGCTGGAGGACCATGGCTGTGAGAATTATCAACTCCCAGTTGACCCTGAAGTTTTGAAGGACTTGATGTTCCAGCAGGATCCTAATCAATTTATGAGGCCTGATGGGATTCATACAAGAATGCAGGAATATGTCCCTTGTTGACAGTGACCAAATTATTCTTTGCTTAAAAAGGCAAAAAGTTCAGAAGTTTCTCTCCTCAATTTGGTAAAAAGACACCTCATAGGACCTTTGGGACTTCATCTCAACCCTGGGGCTGCCCAACTGGACAGAGGCCAAAAGGTCCCACCTAAGTAATTCACTAGAAAAAGAAGAGAACAATGGAAATAATCGCTTTTGTGGGATGTTTTTAGCAGAAGCAAGAACCTCTTGCTGCTGGCTCGGTTTTTCTCTTTAAGAGCTTTGTTATTTTGCCTTTTATTAAAACTTTTTCTGTTTCCAACACCACCTCAGAAGCCATCCTGCTAATTTTATGCCATTCGGGGTAGCTGGGCTATCTTGGGTGTGATAAGTTCTCTGACAGCTCATAAAACCTGACTCGAGGAGAAACCTATCACTTGGTGACCAAACTGGTGATTTCTCATATTGAGAGACATAGTTCGGGAATTTTTGATTGGCCCTCGATCAAAATAGGACATTTTTTCCTTGGTCTTGCGTTTTGGGGAGTGCAGGCCTGCGACTGGGTTTTTGTGGCACCAGAGAAAAAAAAATCCAGGTTACAGAGGATCTGAGGCTATTGGAGGGGATCACACAGATCAAAGCCTTATAGCCGGTGGCAGGAGGCTGAAAACAGGGACAGGCTGGAAAACGTACAGCGAAAGTCTAAGTACCCCTTCAGAGAGAGCTGCTATTGTTTTAGCTAAGACTGCCAGACACCGCTGCGTTTCCAGACCCGGGGAGTTCAGACCAAGGACGATAGCTGCTCTGAAAACCATCTTTTGGTGAGTAAGAATATGGGGAACAAGCTATCTATAGTAGAGCAGGATCTTTATTTTTATTTGAACAGCAAATTAGAAATTCATGATGTAAAATTTGAGAAGAAATAGCTTTAAAAACTCATCAGATGGGTCTTCACAGAATTCCTGACCATAAATACATCTGAGACGCTTACTCTAAAGTTCTGGGATGCTGTGGGACTTAGATTATACAGTTTAGAAAAGAATAAGAAGTCCAGCCTAAAACTACGTCCAATATTTCAGTGTTACAATTTGTAACATTGGAGAGTGAAAAGCAAGCTAGAGAGAGCCACAAAACACCTCAGAGCATAGAGAGAGCCGACCGCAGGATGCAGAAGAAAGAAAGGAGGGTGGGCAGAGATTCTGAGACCCCAACCCTGTCCCCAATTCACCCTGAAGCCCACTGAACCTGGGAGGGAGGGCTGAAGACGGCGTGGCCAGCTGCTCCCTGTCCCACCCCCCCTCCCCCTCTGCCGCGAGGGAAACAGACTGACCCCGGCCAGGCCAGTCTGCAACCCGTCTCTCCTAACCTCTCCCCTCGGTTTCCTCTCAAAAGTAACCTCAGACGCACTAAATTGGTGAATTTTGGCAGTACAATTGAAAAAAGCCGAGCTGAACCCATGCTCTGTGAGGACGATTGCCCATGTACCCAGTGCCATGTTTCGGAGCTGCCAAGGTCTGCCCTTCGCGGGCGTGTTCCATCCTCCTCTGACTCACAGAATTCGCTTCCCAATTCGTCAGTAAACTCTTGCCCATCAGACGCGGGACACTCCCCTTTTGTGGGCAGAGCCCGGTCTACCTCCCTGCCCGGTCTACCTCCCTGCCCCTACTCCCCGCCCACATCCCTGGACGGCGCGCCCTCACCATGCCTACCGTGGGAACCGGATGTGACCTCCCAGAAGTGACACCACCCCATCCAAAATGGCGGTAGCCATATCGGGAGAAGCCCTGATCCCAAACAGGAGATATTCACACTACCTCCGGGGCAGCCCCCCCTAAATCTGATGACAAGTTTTATACATCAGGAGGTACAGATACCTGGCAGAGAATAAGAAGGGACGCAGTCCAGGATGGAGAATGGCACATTGCCTCTAAGATATCCGTGTTTCCAGTCCGACATAATGTCGGGGGTAGGGGAGGACCACAGTGGGAACAAATAAGCTTTGCAGAAATAAAAGAAATTTGCAAAACGGCAAGATCGTATGGGAGGGAATCAGCATATTTCTGAGGTTTACTACAAGTTACCTTTTTAGCCAATGTATTCACCCCTCATGACCTAAGACAGCTTTGTACATCTTTGCTGTCTCCGACAGAGTATTCTCTGTGGGAACTGGCATGGAAGTGTTTACTAAATGACCATTTAAGAGGTTATACAAGAACTACAGCCACTGCAAATATAACTTGTGAAAAATGCATGTATTTTATGATTGGCTTTTCGCAAATATTAAAATGAGTATTATATGTGTTGTGTTAGAAAATAATGCTATATTAATTTTCTTAAGTACTGTGTTGAATATAGTTTTAGGTTATAAAAATTGTTAAAATAGAAACTATGCTATGTAAGATGCTTTGTTTAACAGAAAGGGCTAGCAGCGAGATAGCAGCCACAGGACACCTAAATCTTTCAGAGAAAGGGAATTTATTGCCTTTTTATCAGAAGAAACGAACTTCTTCCCGCCTTGGAGGCGCTGTTAGGATTAGAAGGAAGAAGTTGACACTGACCAGACAGAATCCTGTGTTTGAATGGAATTTATGCATCATGTATGAATTGTATGAATATGCAACGGGCTATTGTTCTTAAGGATTAATCCTTTGTTAACGGGGGTCCTTTTTTGGGCTCCTGATGCCCAGAAAGAGGTACCCGGATGTCTGTAACTCTTTTTTTTTATTGTCTCATATTGTCCTAATTCAATTTGTCCAAATTGTTATTCCTCTAATTGTGTTACTATTCTTTTTAACCATTTTATTACTATGAAACTTTTAAAAATTTTAAAAACAAGTGATTGGTGTTTTTCACATAACTCTAGATCAGCTTGCTGGGGAAGGAGCCTATATAGATCCACAAAGACAGGCAAGGGCTCTTAATAGACCAATCCTTCAGGATATTAAGGAAGCAGCAAGGACTGCCCTGCTTCAGGTGCCTGACAGGAATAAACCAGAATTAGACGTCACAGAAATAAAACAAGGGATGGATGAGCCATACATTAAGTTTTTGGACCGCTTAAAATTGGCATTGGATAAGCAAATTCCCATAGATCGTGCCAGACAAGAGATATTAAAACTGTTTGCAATCTCTAATGCAAATCCAAGCTGCAGAAAAATATTATGTGCATTGCCAGGAGACCCCGAGCCTACCTTAACACAGCTAGTGGAGGCTTGCAATCGCCTTGGTACCCCTGAACATGCAGCAGCCATTGTCCTGGATTGCCAAGCAAATTGTGTTCTATTTGCCATCTGTATGGCAGTTGTCTTCTGTTAAGTGGGCAGTTTTCCTTATCTCTTCCACAACCACTCTTCCCTCAGGGGAGACATCTGCTGATAACAGGCTATTCAATGTCACTGCATGACTGATAAGAACTATAGCATCCCATTGCAAGATGCTCCGCCCAGAGGGAAAAGCCAATTATTCCTACCCAGATATAATCTTGAGATTCTGGAACACCAGCACGGCTTTCTCCACTGGATTTCCCCAGAGGAACAGCTGCCTCTTCCACTGGATCTTCAGAGGAAGAATACACCCTTGTCTACAGGATCTACAGGATCACTGCTCCAACAGAACCACACTTGACACTCCAGGAGGACTGCAGCCACAATTCCAATCGGACTGCTACCAACACTCTGACCAACAGGGTGTCAGGTTGTATTCTGACTCTGTCAGTGTGGGTTTGGTTTACTGCATTGTTTATTTAATCTTTTTATTTTCTTCCCTAGTGAAGAACCGTTATTCCTGCTCCCATATTTTTTGTCTGAGAGCTCCCTTAATTTAAAATGTACAGCAATTCAGAGGGAGGGGGTTTACATTTTCCATTTCAGGGGCGGCTCCTGCCTTCCTTAGCAGACACCTGTCTTTCGAAACCAAGACAGCCATGCAGGCAGAGGTCATAGCTAATGCCATCACACCTGCACAGGAAAACACCCTAAAGCAGCAGGAAAAAGCTGTAGAAATTTAAACACAAACCCTAGCAGAAGCTCTAACAGCATTTAAAGGGGCAATTGAAAACCAACAGATTCCAAAGGATACATGCTATTCCTGTGGTCAAAAAGGGCATTATAAGAGAGAATGTCCAAGAATACGAAGGAGGCTGCCTCCAAAAAACAGTGGATACAGAGTCCCTGTCAAAATACTAACAGTTTTTACCCAGTACAGGGTTGTCCATGCCATCTTCCAGGAAACTTGTAGCTGAGCACGGTTCAGTGGCGTGCAAGGACACAAGAACCACTGTATCACAGGCAAGAAACCACCACAGGCCACCAAGTACAGAACTGCAGCAGTTCTTTGCAGGACTATCAAGCACAATGTCCCCAGGTACCAGACTGGAGCTGTCTACAGCCCAGTCAGTAATGCTAACAAATGCCATTGCTCACACAATATCCACAGGACAGCTGGGCCCTGAACCACAACCACATCAGTTCTTAATAGTGAGAGTGAACAGATCTCGTGCAGAAGGTTTCTATATCATTCCAACTGTGTTATCTGTCACCTGTTCATAGGAAATCACTGTATTAGCTTTATGCCCAGACCCTCCATGTTTTCTACCTAAAGGACTAACCATAGTGCAAGCTTTTCTCCTACCTGAGTCACAGAACAACACATCCCTCATAGCTTTGACCAGGCACATCAGCCACAGGCGGCCTCAACTCACCTGAGTTCCGAAGCATCTTGGGGAAACCATCACCCTTGTCAGCCTGATAGATACCAGAGCAGACATCACTCTGATATTGAAATCGAAATGGCCACCGGACTGGACCATTGTACCCATTCTGGACCAACTGGCAGGTACTGGTGGTCACTGTGAAAGCTTTCATAACTTGCACTCTGTCACATTTGAGGGACCTGAAGGTCATGTTGCCACCACAAAATCATTCATAGTTGGGGCAGATATAGTTCTTTGGGGAAGAGACATTCTCTCTCAATGGAGTCTGAGAATAGAAACCAATTTTTAACAAGGGCTGTTGATGGACATAACACTATAAAACTCACATGAACATCCAATACACCTGTCTGGGTCAGCCAATGGCCCTAACCTGTGGTAGATAGGGACAGGCGATCGGAAGATCACGCGATGTGACGGAAAGCGGCAGGATTCCTTTTCCCCTAGTCCCCTGAGATAAGAGATCACCCTAGGAATGTAACTAGGAATGTAGCCCCCCTAACGATAGTAGTGCTAGTAACTTTCCACTCCTTACTAACCATAGATAGTACTGCAGACCCCCTCTGACGTAGAGAAGCCCCTTAGACTATAAAACCCCATGAGAAGAGACAATAAAGGCCTTTGACCGTCTACCACATTGGTATCTGCATGTTCCTTGGCCTGAGTGAACCTGGTGAGTTTGGGTCACCGTGCTGCTCCTCGAAACCAGGTCGCCTTGCCTTATATCAGAAGGCAACACTAAACAGAAGAGAAACTTGCTGCATTAGAGCGGTTGGTACAGGAACAGTTAAATAAAGGTTGCCTAACTCCAACTACCAGCCCCTGGAACACTCCATTTTTTAAATTAAAAAGCCAAACAGTGGGAAGTAGAGGTTATTGCAGGATCTCAAAAAGGTTAACAAAATGATTCAAGAAATGGGTTTTTTACAACCAGGTTTACCTTGTCCCGTTATGATTCCAAAGGATTGGAAGTTAACTGTTATTGATTTAAAAGACTGTTTTTTAAAGATTCATTTGCATCCAGATGACGCACCACAATTTGCCTTTTCCATCCCATCAATAAATCAGCAGGCCTATTTAAATATACCATTGGCTCATACTTCCTCAAGGTATGCAAAATTCTCTGAGTATATGCTAATGATATGTAGCAAAAGTACTTTCCTCAGTTTGTGTACACTACCCAAATTCCCTCATCTTGCATTACATGGATGATATTTTGGTAGCAGCAAAGGACCAAGCATCAATGCAGGAGACAACAGATCGGGTCATCTCAGCAGTGCAGAAAGCAGGACTCACAATAGAGAAGGAAAAAAATACAGACACTCCCTCCCTGGAAATATTTAGGATACAGAATCACAGAACAAACAGTAACTCCACAACCACTGCAGCTAAAGAGAAATCCAAAACAACTGAATGAAGTACAGCAACTGGTAGGGACTCTGAACTGGCTTCATCCCCTCCTAGGCATCTCAAACCAGGACTTAGACCTTCTGTCTGATCTATTGAAAGGAGACACAGCTTTAAACTCACCACAAGAATTCAACAATGAAGCCCACAATGCTTTAGATAAAGTGATGCGAAGCCATCCAATCATGCCAGGCTCACCCATATAATTCTAACTTGTCTTTTTTGTTTGCAGTTTTACGGGAGAGTCCACACCTTCCCAGTCTAATATTCCAGTGAGATCTAGAGAAGGATCACCTGATAATCTTAGAATGGGTTTTCCTATCTCGTCAACTGGGTAAAACTATAACAGCTTGCCCTGAAATTATATCACAATTGATTATAAAGTCTAGATCCCAAATGTTTTCCCTTTCAGGAAAGGATTTTGCAGAAATCTTTCTGCCTGTCATATCCATCTCTTTGGAATGGTTAATTCAAAATTTAGAGGTTATGCAATTTTCCCTAGAAAATGCTACAGGGAAAATATCAGTCAATTGTCCCAAACATGAGCTACTAAATTAACCTTTAAAATTAATTCATAAGCCCTTAAGAAGTCATGTGCCTCTAGATTCAATCACATTTTTTACAGACAGTTCAGGGAAGTCAAAAAAATCTGTGATTGCTTGGCAAAATCCAGAGACCAAAAAATGGGAATCAGATATTGAAGAAGTAGACGGTTCTTCACAAATAATAGAATTAACGGCAGTTGTGTGAGTCTTTTCAAAATTCACGTTTCCTTTTAATTTAGTAATGGATTAATTCTATGTTGCAGGTGTAGTGGAGAGAGCAGAAGGGTCTCTGCTAAAAGAAGTTTCCAATGACCAGCTACACGGTGTGCTCAAGAAATTAATCTTCCTTCTTTCTATTTGACAGGAACCTTACTTCGTAATGCACATTTGTTCACATTCTTCACTTCCAGGTTTCTTAGCAGAAGGCAATGCCATGGCTGATTTTTTAGCCATGTCAATACAGAATACACTTCCCAATGTTATCGAACAAGCCAGAATGAGCCATGCCTTCTATCATCAAAATGCACCTGCTCTAGTAAGAATGTTTAACATCTCTCAGAACCAGACGATTGTTCAATCATGTCCAGATTGCCAAAAATTAGCCATACCAGCAATAGCAACAGGGGTTAACCCTTGAGGCTTAAATAGCCTGCAGATATGGCAAACTGACGTAACTCAATATCAGTCATTTGCACGGTTCAAACATATACACTTATCAATAGATACATTCTCAGGAACAATTTTCACTTCCGCACATCAAGGAGAAAAGAGTAGAGATGTAATTAAACATTTCTTACAAGCATTTGCCTCTGTAGGCATTCCTCAAGAAGTTAAAAAGGACAAGGGACCAGCCTGTGTTTCTAACAAACTGCAGGAGTTTTTCAAAACCTGGGGTATCAAACACACCACAGCTATTCACAGCTATTCCACATTCTTCCACAAACCAATCTATTGTAGAAAGAGCACACGGATCTCTGAAAATGATCATTGAAAGGCAAAAGGGAGGGACAGAAGTGCTGTCTACCATAAGAGAGGCTGAATAAAGCTATATATGTTTCTAATTTCTTAAATAATTCTTTTATGGAGCAAGTACCACCGATTTTCAGACATTTCAGCAATACCAGTCAAGTGAAACTCAAGGAAAGGCCACCAGTCTTCCTCAAGGATCCAGAGACAGGACAAAGTTCAGGACCCCATCCTCTTGTGACATGGGGGAGGGGGTTTGCATGCATTTCTACAAATGCAGGTCTTCAATGGGTCCCTGCAAAAAATGTCAAACAACAGGTACAACTGATCCAAGAGCAGCTGAAGACGCCAGAAGAAGAACACACAAATAACTGAGCGACAGCTGACCATATTCAAATGTGAAGATATTTCTTAAAGTATAGACTGTGTTTTCTAAGTTTGCACTAGTTGAAATTGTTTTAAAAATAGTTTTGCACTGAAAAAGGTTCTGTAAATTACTGCTGTTGTGTTAAAAAGTTATTAACCTACCTTCGAAACATATGTTAAAAATGCTTTGAAGTTCTATATGTTCAAATCATATATAGCCAGAAATTTGAGTCTTGCCTGGGAAAACACTTCACCAAAGTTAAGATAGAAGAATAGTTTACAAGCAATAAAAATTATAACCAAATTTAAAAATTATTAGCATAACTACAAATTGTCAACAAGGGTGAGACTTTTTCAGATCATGTTCCTTTCTCTTTCCTTTATATATATATAGAAAGGGTGAGATGTAGCAATGTGCCCCCTGTTAATGGTGACCAAATTATTCTTTGTTTAAAAGGCAAAAAGCCCAGAAGTTTCTCTCCTCAATTTGGTAAAAAGACACCTCATAGGACCTTTGGGACTTGACCTCAACCCTGGGGCTGCCCAATTGTACAGAGGCCAAAAGGTCCCACCTAAGTACTTCACTAGAAAAAGAAAAGAACAATGGAAATAATCGCTTTTGTGGGGTGTTTTAGCAGAAACAAGAACCTCTTGCCCCTGGCTCAATTTTTCTCTTTAAGAGCTTTGTTATTTTGCCTTTTTTTAAAACTTTTTCTGTTTCCAACACCACCTCAGAAGCCATCCTACTAATTTTATACCATTCGGGGTAGCTGGGCTATCTCAGGTGTGATAAGTTCTCTGAGAGCTCATAAAACCTGGCTTGAGGAAAAACTTATCACAAGAATCCTCAAAGAGCTGGCTGATGTCATTACAAGGCATCTCTTGAGGATTTTTGAATGGTCTTGTGAATCTGGAGAGGTTCCAGTTGACTGAAAGCTGGCAAATATTGTCCCGATTTAAAAAAAAAACCAAGAAGGATGACCCTGGAAACTACGAGCCTGTTAGTCTCACTTTGATGCCTGGTAAGGTTATGGAGAAGATTATTCTGGGCGTTATTGAAAACCGCTTGAAAGACAATGCAGTCATTGGTCAAGCCAGCATGGCTTTGTGAGGGGAAAGTCCTGCTCATCAAACCTCATTTCCTTTTATGGCAAGGTAACTCACCTTGTTGGTCAAGGAAAGCCACCTGATGTAATCTTTTTGGACTCCAGCACAGCTTTCGAAAGTCTCATAGTATCCCTCTGGGCAAAATGTCCAGCCCACAGCTGCATAAACACATCATGTGATAGATAAACAACTGGCTCATGGGTCAGGCCCAAAGGGTTCTAGTGAATGGGGTGACATCAGACTGGAAAAGGTATGCTAAGCAAGTTTGCAGATGATACAAAATTGGGAAGTCTTGACTCCCTCAAAGGCAGAGAGGCCCTGCAGAAAGACCTTGATAAATTGGAGGGCTGGGCAATCACCAACCATACAAAGTTTAACAAGAGCAAGCGCCTGGGACAGGGCAACCTTGGATATATGTAGAGACTAGGAAACGAGATGCTGGAAAACAGCGCCACAGAAAAGGACCTGGGAGTCTGTTGGGAGGAAAGGGTTAAAACTGGAATATTTGACAAGGAGGGAATAATTTCACTAAAAGTAACCTTGAAAGCTCTACTTATTATGCCTAGTGTTGTTTCTCCTCTGCCTGTTTTGAGAAGTAGAATTCCTGTGTAGAGATAACACACTCTCACAGACATGCTTGAGCCTCCTGCTGGGAGAGAGAGAGATATCATAAAAGCACAGCCTTGTGATAAACTGTGCATGCCCAAAGCCTTTTGATATATTGAGGGCAGCAGCTGCCCCGCCCTTCCCCCCCCCCACTGCTGTCCACTATAATGAACTAAGCTTAACAGAGCCAGTGTCCCTGTGTGTCTCTGCTGCCCAGTGTTGTTAGTGAGGTAATGAAATAAAGTTGTTTTGATGGTCACCTTGGTTACCTGTATGTGTCAATTCACACAGGGTCCTCGTTGATGGCAAGTTGAATATAAGTCAACAGTGTGCCCTGGCAGCCAGGAGGGCCAACCATGTCCTGGGGTGCATCAAGCACAGCATTGCCAGCCAGTTACTAGAGGGGATTGCCCTGCTCTTTTCTGCACTGGGGTGGCCTCACCTTGAGTCCTGGGGGAAGTTTTGGGTGCCACAATATAAGAAAGATATTAACCTATTGGAGAGCATCCAAAGGAGGGTTTTGAAGATGGTGAAGGGCCTAGGAGGTTAAGCCATATGAGGAGTGGCTGAGGTTGCTTGGTCTGTTCAGCCTGAAGGAGACTGAGGGGAGATCTCATTGCATTCTCCAGCTTCCTTGTGAGGGGAAGAGGAGGGGCAGACACTGATCTCTTCTCTGGTGCACAGTGACAGGACCTGAGGGAATGGCTTGAAGTTGTGTCAGGGGAGGTTTAGGTTGGATATTAGGAAAAGGTTCTTCTCCCAGAGGGTGGATGAGCACTGGAACAGGGTCCCCAGTAAACGTGGTGAGAGCACCAAGCCTGACTGAGTTCAAGAAGCATTTGAACAACACTTTCAGGCACATGGTGGGATTCTTGGGGCTATCCTGTGCAGGGCAAGGAGCTGGACTTTAATGATCCTTGTGGGTCCCTTCCAACTTAGGATGTTCTATGATTCTATGATGGTGGAGAGAGTTTCATGCTATAAAAGATGAGAAAGGTGAGAGCAACTTGACAGAGTAGAGACACAAGGGAGATGAGAGACAAGGAGGGGCAAGAGAACTGCGATGTGAGGCAAGAAGTATGGGGGGGATGAGAGGTGGGACGTGAGAAATGTGACAAGAGACAAAATATGAGACATGCCATGAGAGTCAAGAGGAAATGAGAGATGGGAGAAAGAAGAAAAGTGGAGGTGAGTAATGAGAAGGGAGACAGAGAGTCAAGAGGTTAGAGGCTAGAGATGAGAGAGCTGGAACAGGAAACCAGATGAGGGACAAGCCAACAGAGAGAAGAGAAGAGATGAGAAGAGGGAGACCAGGCAAGACAGGTAAGAGAGACTGGATCATATAGGAGCAGTGAGATGAGAGAAATGAGAGACCTGACAAGATGAGAGTGAGCAGCTGTGTGGTGTTAAGGTGCCTGTGCGGTTAAATCACAATAGCCCTTTTTGGTGCCTGTATTGGGTTTACATGGCAAGCGGGAGGGCTGCGGGGTGGGAGGGCTGCGGGACAGGGATGGGGACGGGGGGGGACTTCTGTGAGAAGAAATTAGAAACTGGCCCCATGTTTGACAGTCAGTTTTAGGAAGTTTGTGGTGCTTCTGTGATAACATCTGACATCTGCTGGAGGAACACCACCACAAGGTACAAACAATCCAGGAGGTTCTTGGAAAGCATAGACAATAACTTTCTGATACAGGTGATAGAAGAGCCAATGAGGAATGGTGTGCTGTTGCACCTTATACTGACTAACAAGGAAGGTCTGGTTGGAGATGTGAAGGTTGGAAGCAGTCTTGGCTACAGTGACCATGAGATCATGGAATTCAGTATTGTGTGAAGATGAAGCAGGACAATGAGTAAGATCACAACAGTGAACTACAGGAGAGCTAACTTTGGCCCCTTCAGGGACCTTCTTGGAAGAATCCTATAGGAATGTGCCCCAGAGGAAAGAGGGGTTACAAGAGAACTGGTCAATATTCAAGCACCACTTCCTCCAGGCTCAAGAATGGTGCATTGCCATGGGTAAGAAATTGAGCAAAAGGGGCAGGAGATCTGCACAGATTAACAAGGAACTGTTAAAACTCAGACATAAGCAGGAGATACATGAGGTGGAAGCAGGGACAGGCCACCTGGGATGAATACAGGGATGTTGTCAAAGTATGCAGAAATGCAGCAAGGAAGGCCAAGGCCCATCTGAAATTAAATCTGGCTAAGGATGGCATGGATAACAAGAAGGGCTTCTTCAAATGCATCAATAACAAAAGGAATACCAGGGAAAATGTGAGCCTGCAACTGAATGGAACAGGGACCCTCTGCAACAGAAGTTGTAGAGAAGGCTGAGATACTGAACTCCTTTGCTTCAGTCTTCACTGCCAAGGCGAATCCTCAGGAATTCCTGACCCAGGAGACCAGGGAGAAGGTCAGGAGAAAGGAAAACTTTCCCTTGGTTGAGAAGGATTGGGTTAGAGACCATTTAGTCAAACTTGACATCCACAAGTCCATGGGCCCTGATAGAATGTACTCATGAGCGCTGAGGGAACTGGTGGACATCATTGCTAGGCCACTCACAATCATCTTTGAAAGGTTGTGGAGATCAGGAGAGGTACCTGAAGACTGGAAGAAAGTAAATGTCACCCCAGATTTCAAAAAGGGCAAGAGGGAGGACACAGGGAACTACAGCCTGACCTCAGTCTCTGGCAAGATGATGGAGCAGCTCATCCTGGAGGCCACCTCCAAGAACATGGAAGACAAGAAGGTGATCAGGAGTAGTCAACATGGATTTAACAAGGGGCCATCTTGCTTAACCAGCCTGATTGCTTTCTACGATGAGACAACTGGCTGAATAGATGTGAGGAAAGGGATGGATATTGTCTACCTGGAGTTCAACAAGGCTTTTGACACTGTCTTTCATTATATCCTCATAGGAAATCTCAGGAAATATGGTCTGGATTAGTACATGGTGAGGTGGATTGAGAATTGGCTGAATGGCAGGTCTCAGAAGGTTGTGATCAGTGACCCAGAGTCTAGTTGGAAGCCTATAACTACTGGTGTCCCCCAAGGGTCAATACTGAGTCTAGTATTGTTTGACTTATTCATCAATTGCTGTATTGCACTAAATAGCACTAAATAGTTATTTGGTTATTTGCACTGGGTGTTTGGTAATTTGCACTGGTCGCATGATTTGTATCCTATCATCACGTGGTCTTCCCCTTTCTCCCCCTTAAGTGTCAGTGTTGGTGGTCTCTTCCTGGTTTACCCCTCCCTTCGCCCCTCCTCACTTGTATCCCATTGGCTGTTGCCCCCTTTCTCAGCCCCCTTTCTCCGCCTCAGCTCAAAAGGCCCCCCCCCGCCCCCACCCCCCAGAGAA
The DNA here is from genome assembly GCF_028769735.1 of Zonotrichia leucophrys gambelii. NCBI lineage: Eukaryota > Metazoa > Chordata > Aves > Passeriformes > Passerellidae > Zonotrichia > Zonotrichia leucophrys. The sequence goes on from NW_026992240.1 coordinate 1,134,761, forward strand.
GGCCACTCCCTCTCTTCCACCTGGGAAGTCACCTGGACAACTTGGTGTCTTCTATTTATGAAATAGGACCTAATCCCCACATGGAGAAGAGCGCCTCTTTTGCCTTTTGTCCTATGTAAGATGGTGTGGGCTGGGCTCCATAGCTAGCCGGATTGGACCCAAACAGCCCGCCAGGCATGAATTCTCGCAGCTGGCGCCCACGTGTTCGTCTCCCATGTAGTCTGAGACACTTCGCTGAAGCTGGCAATCCAGGTATGAATTTTCATAAGCTTTTGGGACTTCCAGCTTCCTCTGACTTCTTCTCCGCTTTTTGGACGGCACAGAGTCACAAGGGTGGAATCGGCAGCCCGTCCAGCCCAGGGCAAACCAATCTCACGATGAAGACTTCGTTTCATCGTTCCAGCCAACCAAGGTCCCTAGGAGGGGTAAATTAACCCCAGAGAGTGGTAGTGGGACTCCAGGGTTGCCCCCAAGGGGTAGGGGTTAGTTCCCGGTGCAGAGGAAAGGTCTGGCCCCGAGTATGAGGGTTTGTGTATCCTGCGGTTTTTGCTGGCTTGCGCAGTGCTTGTTTGTGCGGTCTCAATGCGTGTGGAGCAGCTCTGAGCTCCACAGTTAGCGGTGGAGTGGCTCCCGGGCTGTGGGCAGCAGCAGCGCACAGTTCTGGGCAATGCGCGACTCCAAAGTTTGGTTTCTCATGGCTGGTTTCAGAAACGCAGCTGTTTTGACACTGCAGCAGGAAAGCAGGTGGCGGCGGAAGCCGCGGCTTGGGTTTTTGCTGCGAGCGGATGCACGCAGGTGGAGGCGGACCCCAGCAAGGGGTGGGGGGACCGGCACGCGCCGCACCGATCCCGGCGCAGGGGCCACATGGCTTGGAGCAACATGGCAGCTGCCGCCCGCCATTTTAAAATCCGCATGGCTTGCACGCAGGCGTTTTCGTTCCTCCCTCAGAGGTGGGGAAGGGGAAAGCTTCCTGGACCCTTTCCCAGATTGGCTGTGGACAGAGTGCTTTCAGTTTTCTGTTTGTGCTTGTATAGAAGGTAGATTCCA